>NC_056729.1:1980798-2050798 GCF_019279795.1 Protopterus annectens
TGGGTAACAGTGGTTAATACATTACTATTCAGAGAATGCAGAGCTTTATTGCCAGGCAGGTAAAGTTTTATTTAAATACAACCTATATGGGACTATTGCTGTCATAAAACCTGGTTTATTCAGTACAACCCATACACAAGACAGTTTTAATACTGGCAGGTGACTTTCTACTACTTTTATATTTATTTGTTATGACTACTGCAAGCAGGATTGTTACTCACCAGGCTTGCGATGCAGTCTTTGCAGCCTACTCACATGGGCTTCCTGATTTGCAGCCTGCTCAGCTGTAAGTGAAATAGAGAAATATTTAGCCATACCTATCCATCATATACACAGGCTGGACATTATTAAACAGTTACTGGTATGTGTACTCACACACTGCTGGGACATCACCCCTCTGCCTTGATTCTTGGACCCACTGGTCCAAGAGCTCCCTCTTCCTCCGTTTCAAGTTGGCATAGTGGTGCCTGACCTGCTCACCAGTCCTAGGGATACCAGTGGCACTGGTGAGGTCACGGGCAAGATGGTCCCAGGCTTCCGCTTTATATTGGGAGCTTTGGTACTGGCCCTGCAGCAGACTCTCGTCATGATTCTTTACCAGGAGTCCTACCATGACCTTGGATTCCTGTATGCTCCAGCGCTGCCTACAGTGGGAAGCTGCAACCAGATATGAGCTGTATTTTCACCTGTGGGGTTTAAATACAGCCAATTTCCCACCCTTTGCCGTGATTAGATGGTTTTGAATATGCTGAGCTAAGCTAAGCTATGGGCAAACCTGCTTAGCTAAGGTTGGCATTGCTTAAAGGGGCAGGTTTAGCACTGCTTACCAATGGGCCAATCCATTTGGCTGGGCTACTCATTGCTTAGCAGTCATATTTACACAATGCTTACTCCTGGGAAGCAGAGCTGTGCAATGCTGAGCATTGCTTATTTTTCATTTTATAGACTATCTGCTGTATGGCATTGATTCATCATTCATTACATATCATAAATTTGTTTACTGTCCCTGACATCCCTCATTGTGCTTTCATTACATTTATTCATGCGTGACTATACTGTATGGGGCACTTGTGTTTATATGGGGATTTCACAACTTTATAAAACTGACACCTTACATCTGGATATAATGCAGTACTCTGGTTAACAAATATATGTTATTTAGTAGGTAATACTACAAAAATAATTGTTTATGTACTGCTTTCACATGTAAAATGTGAATTGGTTACAGAGGGGAATCAAACCTAGATCGACTATTTGTAAAGCATACACTCTAACCACTACCCTATTGCAATACTGTTTGTATTGGATGTCTCTTGCTATTTAGATTCTTGTGCTGTTTAAGCTGGACTAAGTGTAGCTAAGCAATGGGCACACCCATGCAGCTATGCTTAAACTTTATTGCATTTATAAAAAAAAAAGTTTTGTTGTGTTATTTTATCTATACTCTTCAGAATATCCCTGCTAATGCTAAACCTGTAATTTTATCAGCTTTCTGCTTCATGGGACATTTGTCCCTTTTGGCTTTGTCCACATTACTTTCTCTGACGGGTTGGGAGGTGTGCGCTATGTGCTTATGCTGCCTGTGTTATCCTAATAACTTTTGGCTTGGTAGCGTACCTCTCAACCTCTTAGAGCAAAATATCTGAACAAAAGCCTACAATGATAGGGGGACAAATAGGGGCAGATTTTAAATATTGCTCTTACAAACTTACTAAAGTTTATAGAATAGTTAGGTTTTATATTAACATGATTCGTCTGACGGAGGTGTGGAGTCTTATACTCAAATGTTTTGTCATTATTCAATGACTTCAATCCTCAGCTATTTGCCAGACAGGTACACATTTTAGGGGGAACACCATGAATATGAGGCAAACATCTGAGCATTCTGCAAAAATCTGTACAATTGAGAGGTATGCTTGCTAGGGATGATTGTCCCCTTTGCCTTTGACCACTTTTGTTTTCCTGATGGGTTGGGGGTGTTACGAGCATTCTCACTCATTTTTAATTGCCGAAAGGCAATTCTGGAGTGTAGATGCATGTGTATTGTGCAAGCTCTGCTCTCAGACACACCCCTGCACTCGTACACAGCTCCATGTCTGTTTAACAGCACAGGCAGTGCGCCTTCCTGAATATACAAGGCGCACTGCTGTGCTGTACGGGAACGGTCCCTGCTGTGCAGGAATAACTTATTCCTGCACAGCTGCTTGCTAAATCCTAGGGATGGTATTATATAAAGAAAGATAATCATACCACATGGGAAACCAGCCCAAAAAAAATCATAAAATACCGGGCTATAAGGGAAGAAGTAGCACTAGCAGAAGGAAAGTTTTCATCATGGTTTATAGACAGTCAGTAAAGCTGACGTAGAATGAAGTATGCCTTTGCAGAGACCAAATCAGTAGAGTTGAAAAAATACAATGCTGGCAGATGCATGGGCACCAAAGACAAGTTTACACAGTCTGTATCATGAGCAATATAAAGACAGCATGAAAACATTTAACTGCTTGCCTTCGCTGGAACTCTAGAAGGTTGTCTTCTATCTTTGGTCATTGGAACCTGAACTTCTTGACAAAATTCCACTATGAATTCACAGTCTTGACAAGTGTCTTTACATATAGAACCATGTTTTTCAATATACATGCTAGATTCAATGTCAAAATTGATTTTCTAAGTCAAATATAGAGGTTTATGACTGGGTCTTTGATCATAACAAGATTATTATGTATTCAAGTCATGGATGCCATGAAATTCACCTCAGGAGTAAAGCTCATAAGGAGAATCTTGGCATTCATGTCAGGAATACATATTAGGCTATGACCAGTGACCTGATCTCATTTCAAGGAGCATTATCTGTTACATGTACTGACACTAACAGAAAAATAAGTGTGGGAAAGAGAAGTATCTGAAAGCTGGTTCTACTCTTATTGCATGAAGCAGACAGCAAACATAAACAAAGTACCATTCTATAGAAATAATTACTTTAAAAGCAGTTATGCACTTTTTTCTGACATACCTTTTGTTTATAAGTGTGGCAGACTGAAGTTCTAATAGATTGTATAAACTTTTTTATCTTCTGCCATTGCTCTTTGCTAGTTTACACTGTCTCCTGATACACACTAGTGCAAGACTGATCTTAGCAATGACTAAGAATGCTGTAAAAAGCTTGTTAAACACAAATATGATGTAAAAAAGGTACATAACGTGGTACTTAACAAGCCTGTGCCTTTACTGCTTTTAGAGCATAATAGCTGTGCTCCATGAACTGCAAACAAATTATTGTTAAATGTCACACTGGTTTGCAAATAACTTGCAATACATCAGTAGACATTGAAGCCTTACAGATGCTAACAACAACACTTTTAATTATCTTTTTTTGAAACTTTACATAGGAAAATCAGTTTTCTCTATGTTGTTGGTTACTGAGATATCTATTCAAATTTGAAGATTAAGATCATTTGCATACTTGTATATATGAACTTCACATAATATCTCTAACTGTTATAGTGACAGCGAATGATGCCAGGGTAATCCTATGGGCTAGGCTTGTAAAGGCTCCAGGGCCATTAGCCTAGTACAAACCTATGAACCTATGAACATTAACTGTTTTTTGTAGGTTTAAACTGATAGTTTTTGACAGCTTGCAAGTAACCCATTTTGTAGCTATAAATGTAAATCCAAATAGGCAAAAGTACACATCTGTAGATAGCACTTGGCTTACCCTAGTGGAATACCTGGATTTGTCTTTAAGGTATAATATATAGCGATATATTTACATCTCACTCCCTTTATACACACACACACACACACACACACACACACACACACACACACACACACACACACACACACACACACACACACACACATATATATATATATATATATATATATATATATTTATATAGATATAGATATAAATATATAGATATATATGAACTCAAAACAATTATTGCTGAAATGTTCAAACATCAGCAATTTTTTAATGCACTATAATGATATTCCTTAATAAATTGCTGTCATTAGCACACGAGTGTTGGATTTTTGGTGGTTCATGTCTTTACATTTCCATGCTTCAGTTCTGAGATTTGCATGCACCACGGTTATGGGGATGCATGAAGAAAGAGGCAATGAGGGGACATGTTGCATTCTTTAAATACTTTAAGGGAATTTAAACAGTCCAAGTGAGTACCATTTTACATAAAATCAAATATACATACCAATTAAATGGTGCAATCTTCAAGTACAAATTGAATTATTCAGAGCGTACCAAAATTGGTGGAGGTATACAATGCAGTGATTGTTTTTGTTTTGGGTAATCGTGTTGATAAAACCAGGCTTGATTCTTCATAGTGGAACCATATATTTGTGTTTTTCTAACTTTGTTCTAGAGTGCAATATCTATAAATTTGTATTGAACATTATTAGACACTTGAATTTTTCATGTAGCTACGCATGATGGGGCTAATGGTTTGCAGCATTCTTGTGTAACAGAATATTTCATATAGTATGAAAACAATTTAATTGTAAACACAATTGTGCAGTTTAAAACAACATGCAACATGGTGCTATTAAAATAGTCGGATAACATAGTAACAGGCAATTATGCATTAAAATGCATAAATAAAATAAATCGAATGCCAAGTGTGTAACACTACTCTTGGTAGTGTATATGTCTTTTAAAGGCTGACCCACTGACTTTTATAAGTATGAAGGGTATAGAGATAGCCTTTGTTTGAAGCTGCTAGTTTAGTGTAGTTTAACAGGAGGTCTGCTGTTGTTATTTTAATAAACATTTGTCACTAAATCAATCAAATTATTTGCTGCAGCATTAACACACACACACACACACACACACACACACACACACACACACACACACACACACACACACACACACACAGACACACACACACACACACACACACACACACACACACACACACACACACACACACACACACTCACACACACACACACATGCACACACACACACACACACACACACACACACACACACACACACACACACACACACACGCACGCACGCACGCACACACACACACACACACACACACACACACACACACACACACACACACACACATACAGTTATTAACTTTTATATAGCACTGTTAAGATTAAGTATGTATTAGATAAGTAGATTATAGTTTATGAAATGCAGGGTTGCCATATATGTTAGCATCACATTTTCCTGCTGATTAAACACCACATATTTATGGGCAGCAACTACTTATATTCTTTCATCTTTATGAGAATATGATTTAACACTACTTCAGACTTGAAATTTACACACAGCTAAAGCAATTGTCAAAAGAAAGGCTTTACTGACTGTTTAAATACTTTATAATTGTTCATGAAAATGTTTGATAACAAGGGCACTTTAAAAAAAATGAGTATATTATTTTCAAGTTTAGTAATATTTTAGGCAACATCCTCATGGCCTCACAGAAAACAATGCTCCTAGTTAGCAAATCCATAGAAATTAGCCTGTAGGGAGGATCTTATGATTATATAGTTGTGCCACTATTATATATGCATACTATTTCATTTACAGGCAAATAAATTAAAGGATTTTGTCATAGTCTAGTGATATTAAATATAAAAAAGAAGAAATATCTTGTTTTATCTCCAATAATGGTTTAGCTAGTATAACATATGTACATGCATTTGGTATTCAGACTGATTTATAACTGACTATGAAAATAGAACACAACTGTATAACACTGAATTGCAACTACTTGTTTTATTCGTCAATAATTTCAGTCTGTTATGGACAAATCACGTGCAATATAACTGCTTTAATATACAATCTCTGTCTATACATATTTAAGATAACTAAACAAGCTTACAAACAGAATTAAGAAAATTATTGATTTATGGATAATAAACACTAAATATTTGAGTTGACTATGACACATAATAACAGTAAGGAAAGCAGGCTAACCTTGATTGCTTAATTGTATTAATCATATGCTACTTAAATATGCATTTAGCTGTAACCGAGCATGAGATATTAAAGTAGGGTAGCCTTTGAAGTAGTGTTGTACTATTATACCATATCTTTTGTTAATGTATTATATACACCTACATGGCACAGTCAATAACCATGAGAATCTCAGATGTTTTCACTTTCTTTTTGACTTCTTTATTTCATCCACTGAAGTAATATGGGAGGGTACACACCTGCTCCTATTTTTCTGAAATGTACAGATAGCCGAGTGAGGTGTTTCCATCATGTTGAGTCTCAACTTCATTTTTTCAAAGTGGTTTATAAATGCATTCTGAAAATATTTGTGAAGATGAGACACTAAATTATTTAGCTGATTAGTTGGTATGCTTACAAACTTTTACAGTCAAGCCTACATTTTTAATAATAAGAACAACAACACAGCAAGGTTCTAAGCATTACATGAAAACAGACTGTTATGTGACCTAAAAGAATGATTACTTTACATGCCTATAGGTACTAGATATTTCAAACATTTTTTCAGTCTATGTCAAATAGAATATTCTATAACTTGTTTAAACATGATCTGGAATTGCCAGTAACAAAATGGTCACTATTTTAAACTGATGCAATTTATAAAGCATTATTGGGCCCCAGGAAACACAGTCCTTATTTATATTGTTTTGGTTTGAAATTAGACTTTACTAATTTTACCAGTAGGTTCAGATTTTTGATAACACTTTTGGTACCTTTATACATTATTTAATAACTACTATACATCTCTTAACCTAGCCAAAATTCCAGACTGCAGTCAGAGTTCCACACTAACTCATAAACAGACTCAAACACACACACACACACACACACACACACACACACACACACACACACACACACACACACACACACACACACACACACATACACACATACATTCATACATGTATGCATTCTTTATAGTAGTTTTGCACAAAAGAAGGCAAGGGAATTATCGCACAGCTAAGACATGATGAACAATGCAAATGCTTTTCAGCTTTATTTAGGGAAAAAGAGAAATTTTAACTAAAATCAGGGTTGCACTGATTAATATGCAGAAGTATTAACACTGCAGTTTCAGTTATTTCAAAATCTTGTAACCCTCTGATTTTAGCCCAAGGCTATGTATAGTCCTCACTATACTAGTAATGGAGACTTTTTTCATATGTCACAGTTTTTCATATCTGGCCTCAATATATTGAGGACAGCTATACTGCCAACTGTAGTGTAACACATTTAATTGTTTATAAGAGTGTCTCGGGTCTATATTACAACGTCGTACTAAAACAAGTTTGAATGTTGTAATATCAAACCCTAAAGTCCGAAAGTGGAAAATAGTGAAGCCACAGCACATTGGCTTTTTTTCCCAGGGAAGAAAATCAGTGTGCCATTTTCGGGGCTTTGCTATTTCCTCCACTGTGGTGCGATCTCAGAGTTGGTATATTTAACTAGGGGGGAGATGTGGGGTTCAGTTTAAGTTTAAGGTTAAGTTTTTTTTTTTTTTTTTTTGTCGCTGAACAGTGATTTTTTTCCCTGGGGAAAAAAACACTGTTCTGTGCTTTCGGTTTTGCTGGGTTTCGGACATAAGGGTTTGATATTACAACAATCGAACTTTTGTAAGCTCGACATTGTGATATATACCCAAGGGTCTCATTACTGTGTGCATCCTGTGAATCAGATTTTGACACAATCTTCTGTAAGAAAAGCACAATAAAAGTCTTCACTGTGACATGTAAAGGAAAATATACAATTTTATTGGTATAATATACATTACACAGCTTTTAACACTTAGCTTAACTTGTATTAGTTAATGCTGTTTTGCAGATAGAACCATTCTGTCAATACTGATCATTAGACTACTAGTGTTTAGCTATTAGTTTCAAATATCATTTACTTGACTGTCTGAACCTCTGACATTTTATTTTTGGACTTGTCTCAACTTTACCAGTTACAGTCTTACTACAAATATGCCAATTAATTTTAATTGGATGAATATAATTGATTCTAACAAATTATTACTGTCATACTTTCATAATTACTGATTTTATGACACTTTGTCTCAAATATCCATGATGTTGTGGATATTTTGTTCCTGATTTATGATAACAGATGCTTAAAATTTTCTAACTGATATTATAATTTCAATAACAATCTTATCTTAGATTAATAAAATCCCATTTTGTATGCATGTCACATTCTAAAAATGCGTATTTAATGTAAAACTATGTGACAACACATTGGCCTTGTAGGTTTTAATCATTGAATCTGTGCCTTTTAAGAGAAGTTAGAGACTAAATATGTAAGGTTATATACGGCTATTAGAAGCTCCTGATATTGACAGACCCCATAATTTACACATTGATGGGCTTCTCTCTACTATGCAAATCATGAATAACTACTATTTGCAGGTGACCTCAACCAGATAAAATTATATGGAAAACCAAATTAGCAACAGGTGTTACTATCACAACAGGTATGTTTGCAAATGTCTTTTATTCTTCTGAAGTATTTTAACAATACTCAACAGCTTTATGAAAATATTTTATGCAGGAACTGGAATAGCTGTGTAAAGTAAAATGTTGTAATAGGTGCCAATGCATATTTTTATTTTAATTTGGCTTGTTCACACAAAATGGAACATTTTCATGGCACTTATAGCATCATTAGTAGATTTCTGCTTAAAGGACTAACTGTCCTTTTACTATGTGAAACAGGCATATGGAATGTACCTTTATATTTTGTTGCATTATTATTATTTTCTTTTGGAAATCTAGGCTTAGGAAAACAACATGCTTTTGGTATCAGCTAGTGATTGTCTCGCTATAGGTCAAGATGAACAAATAAGCAAACAAGTGCATTGTGGTTTATAAAAGAATTTACCCCTGAAAGTTTGCGAAAACAAAACTGCAATGCAACATGAATGCAGCACATACTATGCAAAGGTTTTTCATCTGCAGGAAGTAAATCCCATTTGCAGTGTTGGAAGATGTTAATGCTGTTTGTACCCTGTGGATTGGAGGCCAAAGGGTGGTGTTCATGGTCATTTCCTATAAGCACTGCAGAAATGTATGCAGGCTATGAAAAAGGACACAACTGTTAGAACCAGTCTGGGTAAAGCTTGTGCAGATGAGGAAATGATGAGCTATAAATGAAGAATATGTGTGAAAAATCTATGACTAGTCTATGCAAAAAGGTAGTCTTCTCAAATTTTGTGATTAATAGTCACTTTTTGTTGTGCAAGTGCAGTATGCATAGATTGGTTATAAAAAATGTAAATCTGCACCTTTTCTACATACTTCACATTCTACAAAGATGCTTGCTTTCACTGCTAATCTGGCTGTATCCTGTTCCCAGTCATTTATTTCTATTGCACCAAAATCAGTGAATGAAGCAGTGATCACTGGCCTAGAAGAGGGAAATATTGGCAAAGATTACTCCCTTCGAATTTGCTGAATAAGAATTATTGGACAGGTGTAGAGTAGACAGTGATATAATAAGGGTGTAGCTGAGTTTATGTGGCCCACAGGCAGAAACTGGGGGAATGCATGGCCTAGTTATACCTCTGTACACCACGCTATGTATAGTCCTCACTATACTTGCAATGGAGTCCTTCCAGAGAGAAACTATGGACACACTGGGTAGCTTAACAATAGTTGTGCATGTCCTCAGCATACTGTTAGCGTATATGGATCAGTATATTTATTTCCCAGTGTCACCACAGGAATAAGACAGTATCATGCATGGCTTCTACAGAATGATATGCTTTGGTGAGGTGTTTGGTGTGAAAGATTTCATGCATGTTGCATAAGTTCCCCATCTCGACCATGGGGGAGCAGTACTGTAACAGGAAAATGTCACTATTCCGTTAACTGCCAGGTAATATTGCAGTGCACAAGGGTGCATCACCTGTGTCTCAGTCCAGCATATGGGCAGGGGCAAACTTTTCTCATATTTGTCACATAAGCTCTCTGTACTGCTTCTTCCTTCATGGTAGGAGTCTTCAAGGTCACCTAGTCAGTATGTACAAACTATAATACTGTGCCCTAGTTAGTACCTACAAACTACTATACTGTTGCTAACCATAATCTTTTCTGTATGTATAATCACTACCTGTTTTGTTATTTATCCATTTCCTGTTTTGTCTTGCAGGTGATGCAGGCTACCCACTTAAACCTAGGTTAATGATACAAGTCAGCAACCCCTGGGAGTTGCTAAGGAGAATTTTAACACTACCCTCCCCCAAATACTAATAGTTATTTTGGAAGAAGTTGACTTACTCAAGATAAATCTGGAAACCCTTTAGTATGAGCATGTGGCTGCATGTAGTATGCTTACCACCTGTTATATTCTGCATGTCATAATCATGCATTGGTATATTGCACAGCTGCTACAGCTGGTCACTGATAATGGCAGTTCAACTCTCTTCTTTTGTTTGCCCCAGCAGTGATAATAGTGACATTGGTGAGCTGATAGCAGTAGCATCATAACTCTCTTGAAGGCTTGTGCATGATACATGGCTGTGCAGTCAAAGAGGTGGTATCTATTCCAGCATGCTTTTCTCCTCACAACACTGAGAAGTTGCACAGATAATACTTGACACATGTATTGTTACATGTGGGCCATACTGAGTTGTGCATGGTCAACTTACACTTTACGTCAGACATTCCCCAGGATTCACAAAGGTCCATGCAAGAATAAGATTATTCTTGCATGGGTTGGTTTGTGTCCATTTAGAATAGCAGTGCACCTTGCATATGCATGAAGGCACACTGCTATTTAATCTAAATGGGCACAAACCAGGACCGAGCCCAAGGGGCATGTGTCAGCAGTGCCTGCACATGCAACACACCCCTTTTGCTTAGAAAGTGCCGTACGGCACTTTGTAACATAGATGAGTGTCAAGTTATATAATATTAGAGCATGGCTCTAATATTATATAGTAAACAAGTGTCCTCAGACACTGAAATGTAAGTAGCTAACATTTCAATGTCCGTGGACACTGAAAAAAAAAAAAACACAAACACCTAGAAGGCAGCAGCCTTCAAGTGCACACCCCCAAATGTATGCACTCTTGCCCTACATGCATGGAAGCAGTAGGGCAAGAGGAAATCAATAAAAATTTAAAAAAAAATGTTTTCATCAAATAAATCCAAAATTTAAGCAGTGAGCAGCTTGTTTGCACAGCGCGCTGCTATGCTTAGCCTGGCTCAAATCCTGAAAATGATAGACAAGTGCTACTGTGATAGAAAATATAATCAAGCTGCTGCAGCGTAGTGGTACTGCCATGGTTTAGTATGTAGAACATGCTTGTTTCAAATCCCCTCTGCAAAATTATTTAATAACTTTTAAGGAATTTGTATGATAGATGTCAATCATATGGCTCAGATAGAGCACAGTACGGGTGGTAATATGTAAAATATAAATGTAAAAAATAATTTATAAATTTAATGAAAAAAATAGATTTAAGCAATGCTTTACTAGTGTAAGCATTGCTTACTGGCTTTCAGCTGTGCTTACCTGGTTTAAGCATTGCTATGTGGGTTTGTGCAGAGCTAAGCATTGTTCAGCATATTAAAACTGGCCAATCAAGAAAAAGTGCGGGGAAATTGCCCTATTTAAACTGCACAGGTGGGAATGCAGTCATAACCATTTGGCATTGCTCACAGCAGGACGAAATTGTCTGGTGTCCAAGAAGGTGTTCTCTTCTGAGTGCAACATTGGGGGATCCAAGAGTCCAGGGTCATGGTTGGACTCCTAGTAAAAAAAAACATGATGGCAGGCTGCTGCAGGGCCAGTACCAGGGCTCACAGTACAAAGCGGATGCCTGGGACCAACTTGCACACGATCTCGCCAGTGCCACTGGCATACCACAGACTGGTGAGCAGGTACATCACCACCATAATGACCTGAAGTGGAGGAGGGGTGCAATCTTGGACCAGTGGATCCAAGAAGCCTGAGCGCAGGATGCCCTACCTGTCTGTAAGTATGCAGTCTTATGTATCTCTAACTAAGTATGGAAAAAGTTCAACTTGTGACTGTGCAGGTGTGATTAATGTGTGATGTCCCTGCATACAGCTGCTGTGGAGAGGTCCCAGAATGTTGAGGCTCATGCCCAGCGACTGGCCCAGCTGCATCAGTAGTATGGTGAGTACAGAATACCCCCTACTATTAGAAGTAAGAAATCAAAATTATAGTAATGGTAGTACTGCCTGTATATGTAATTGTGCTGTAAAAGTCAGCAATAAATGCCTGTGTCAGGCTGCCAGCATTACAATGGAGTATTCCCAGCTGATGTGTAATACAGATGTTAGTAGCAAACAAGGTACAATATGCAGTAGAGGAATATTAGAATATGTATGACTGTGTCTGAGTGAACCTGCCAAGAAAGTGCAATGTCAGGGCTACTGTAACAGAAATGAAAAGCATTCCCCTGTGCAGATCATGCAGGAACAGTAATTGTGGATTTCTGAGTTGTACACTGATATGTAAGTCAAAACTAATAAAGGTGATCCCAAACACTGGTGTGTGTCATCTCACTTGTACCTGAAAAATAGAAATGTGTATGTCCTGCAGAATGCATTAACTGAGGTGAACTGAGTTAGAACTGGTTGCCTGCATACTTTAGAATGGGCATGTCAAATAACTGAAAATAAAATACAACAGTGCATGTTGCCATCAGAATGTGTTTTATTTGTTTGCCAGCAGAGTTCTGTCTGTCTGCAAATGCAACCTCTCCTACCAGACCTCCCTTGCCACACTTACCTATAATCCTTCCTTAACATCCCATGCTTACCTTATAAAAAAAGGGCATCTGTCCCACAAAATAATTACTTCCCATATGTAGCTCTGCATTTCGCCCAGAGACATGTAGTCATCACACAATCTAACTCCACCAATCATCCATATTGTATGATGCCCACACACCTCCCTGTAGGACGTGAGGCTCCAAGTTCTAAATTGGCACATTGAAAGCCGCTGTTGCTGCCAAGGAATTGCAGAGCTATGGTCCTTTCCTACACCCATCCTGCACATCCCAACCTGATTCTCCTCTTGTTTGTGCTCCTGCTTTTCTCAATTTTACCACTTTCCTATCTCCCTTTTTTCTTTTCTTTATTTGAAATTAGCGTGGGTTTAAGCTGGTGTAAGCTAAACAAAGCTAAGCTCATGCAAGGGTTGCTTAGCTCCATGCAAACCCACTTACAACTGTGTTAAAGTGCCTTAATCATGCTGTCACCAACAGCCCCTTTTCTGCCCAGCAACAAAATAATCAGCTCTTGCCAGTCTCAAACCCAGGACCCTACACACTATAGCTAAAGTGATTTACCACTAAGCCACTTCAGATGTGAGTACATGTGCTGTTTTCTCAACATATCATCCAGCACAGTCATGCAACAGTAGTGGAAATGTATTTATATATATAGATGTATGTATGTGTGTGTGTGTGTGTGTGTGTGTGTGTGTGTGTGTGTGTGTGTGTGTGTGTGTGTGTGTGTGTGTGTATATGTCTATATATATATATATATATATATATATATATATATATATATATATATATATATATATATATATATATATATATATATATATATATATATATATAATTTATATATATATATATATATATATATATATATATGGATCCCCTTCACTTCACCGAAATGCTAGAAGACCGACACTCTACAGAAGGAGACAAGAAGATCGACGACTCAGATGACCGACAAGGTGAGAACCCGACGGACTCGGTAAGTGTGCGATAGAGTGAGGGATTTAGTGTTGGGGAGCGGACAGGTAAGTGTTCGATAGTGAGGGACTGTAGTTTTAGGGGCAGGTTAAGTGAGTTAGGGTTAGGGTGCGGGTAGGGTAAGTGTGCGATAGTGACGGACTATATGTTTAAGGGTGGGTTAAGTGAGTTAGGGTTAGGGTGCAGGTAGGGTGTGTGTGCGATAGTGACGGACTGTAGGTTTAGGGGTGGGTTAAGTGAGTTAGGGTTAGGGTGCGGGTAGGGTAAGTGTGCGGTTGTGTCGGACGTTAGGGTTAGGGTTTGGGTTAAGGTTAGTGCATGTATGGTTGTGTGTATTGTCGGTATTGTGTGTTGTCGGTCTTTTGGTGTCGGTGTTTTGCGTGTCGGCGTTGTGGCGTGTCGGTGTAGTGAAGGGGATCCATATATATATATATATATATATATATATATATATATATATATATATATATATACTTTAGATATTATATATATATTTATATATATATATATATATATATATATATATATATATATATATATATAGATATATATATATATATATATATATATATATATATATATATATGTATATATATATATATATATATATATATATATATATATATATATATATATATATATAAAATGGGCAGGATTCATGAAGGCTTGCACGGAGTCTAAGAGTAGAGTAAGATTCCAACAAGCCAACATGTCAGCCAAGTGATCCAGGAATAGCCGGCAGGGGCATGCAAGAGAGCTCCTAAAACGACACTTGCACGGACAGGGTTAGTTTATGCAAATTACCTCATTTGCTGCTGAAAGCTATGCAAATGAGGTAAATTTACGATCCAGGAAACACTAACCTGTCCGAGTAAGAGTAGTGTTATTTGCAGAAATGTACTCGGTTGGCAACTGAGTACTGCTTTGCAAATAGCAAAACGGAGCCATGACAGCTCCAAATAAAGGATGCATCCAGGTGAGGAAGCATGCCAATGGCCAAATATATGGCCATTGGCATTATTATCCGTTGCAAAATAAAAAAAAATTTTTTTTTTTCCTCGATCCCCGATGTGTAAGCATAGTGCAGCACCCCTCAAACGTGCAGCGCTCTAAAAACCATACAAAATAAATAAATAAATAAATAAATAAAAGCCACAATAAGTATTTTATTCAAAATATTCATCTGCCATGCAGGTGAATGGCAGGGTGAAGACAACATGGCTACTGAGTAGTGGTTGCTAAGGGGGAAAGCTCAGTCTGAGAGATGTAACCAAGCATTAGTAGGCAATCCTATGCAAATGAGGATAAGGATAGTGAATCCCAAATTTCCCTGCTATGTGAACCATGTCTGTAGAGTGTAAGAGTAGGATTAGGGAAGTAACAGAGTAGAAGATAGGTGACATCATGAAGGGGTATGTATCAAAAAGCCTCTAAGCTTATTGGAGCAGAGTGGCATGTGGTAGCTGTGAGTTACTCAGGACTGGAAGAGGCATGTCCACAGTTGTCTAAACTGAAACCCAGAAACCGAAGGTATACGCCGTGGCTATCACTGAAGTTTCTTGCAAAGCTGCTTACACTGTGTGCGCGCGCGTGTGTGCGCCAGTAAACCCATCTAAGCCCATGTGGGCACCCTTGTAAGCCTGTGTAAGGCCGTCTAAGCCTGTATGCATGAATGTGCACCTGCCTAAGCCCGTGTAAGCCCGTGTAAGCCTGTGTAAGCCTGAGTGCACGCGCGTGTGCTCATGTGCATGTGTTTGTGCTTGTTTGCACGGCACTGCCCCCTGTGGAAACAGAAAAGGGAAAAGGAAGGAAGGGAAGTAGTAGGAAGTTAACCAAGGAGAACTAGCAGAGCTATCAGGTGAAATCAATCAGAATCAGCCAATTACACAGGCAGTACACTAGCCCAGCCCAGCACTTAAAGCTCTGCAAAACAACATTCCCCCATGTTTTTCTCAGAACGCTGCAACACTGCAGTCTACAAAGAGAAGTGAAAACTTAAAAAGCCTAACTGAGACAGAAAAATGTTAGGGGCTGCCATTACTTATATAAGATGATGTGCAAGATGCTGAGGGTGGTGCCATTGCAAATGCTGCTGAGCAACCCACAGAGAGGAGATGGAGAAGAGTGTACAGACCCAGGGTAACCTACCAGGGGCTACATGAGCTGGAGATAATGGAGCGCTATAGAGTGGACAGAGTGCTCCTGCAGCAAATTGTTGAGCTGTGCAGTCCAGGCCTCACACACAGAACCAACAGAGGGGAACCCATCCCAGTTGAAAGCAAAGTACGTGTTGGCCTAAGAATACTAGCAATGGGTACCTTCCAGAGACCAACTGGTGATATGATGGGGATTTCACAGGCATCAGCATCCAGGGTACTGCACCAGTTCCTGAATGCCATGTCAGCACATGTTAGTGATCATGTATATTTCCCCTATTGGCCAGCAACATGCGTCTCTTCCATCAAATAGCGGAATACCCTGAGGTAGTGGGTGCAATTGACTGCACGCACATACAAATCAAAGCACCAGCCGGAGAGCAGGGTAGGGCCTACATCAACCGCAAGGGCTTCCACTCCATCAACTGCCAAGTCGTGGGTGATGCCCAGGGCATAATACTGAATGTGTGTGCTGGCTGCCCTGGAAGCTACCATGATTCCCATATCTGACATCTGTCACAGCTGTACCAAACATTTGCCAATGGGGACATCCCTGACGGCCACCTAGTGGGGGATGCTGGATATGCACTGGAGCTGTGGCAGATGACACCCATCAGAAATGCACACACACCTGAACAAGAACTCCATAATGAGGCACATGCACAAACATGGAATGTAATTGAGCGTGTGTTTGGGATGCTCAAGTCACGGTTCCATTGCCTGGACACATCTGGTGGAGCCTTGCAGTACTCACCAACTACATGTACCCAAATTGTCATGGTATGTGCCATGCTACACAATATGATCCTGCAAAAACAGCTGCAGCAGGAACAGCATGGAGCAGGGCCAAACATCCCCCCACCATTGCCAAGGCCTGCACAGGCACAGCGTGACTCATAGGAGGAACAACCTGAGCTTGCCCCAGTAGGCAGAAGGAGGAGTGCCCAGTATGCCTTGGCCTTGGCAAAGAGGCAATGCATAGCACATACACTGGCTCAGTAGGAACCCTGGAAATGATACCTCCCTCTGACTTGCACATAAAATAATAGGGATGCCTAACATGACACTACCTTTTCCCAGACATGTATAGGGAGTGTAGAATGTGCATCCGACATAGGCAGCCCTGCAGCACCTCCTGAGGCATGATTGCCATGTTCTAAGCAATATCAAGCAGTGCTAAGCAACTTCTACCAGTATCTAGTATATGTAAACAAAATTGCTCGTGCCAACTATAGCAATGTCGGGCAATGTTGAGCAATGTTGGCCAAGGCTGGCCAAAGCTGACCAAAGTTAGTTAAACATGCTCATATCTGCATTACTGTTCCTTAAGGAGTCTGGTCTGCCCAGCATGAAAATAAAAAGCAATGACAGGGCTTGAACCCAGGATACTGTGTGCTATACTCACAGTACTGAGCCACTGAGCCATGACTGTATTTCAGGACAATTGTACACTAATGCAAACACAAAGGAATGCAGTATCATGCCCCTAAAGAGGCAAATGGGTAACCTCCCCCACACACCTATGCAGACAGAGAACATCAGGCTAGGCAATGTGATGTGGGTTGTGTAGGCTATGAAGTCGCAGTGTAATATACGTGACATTGGACGCTAACATCTGTAGTACAGTAGTATGCCACAAGACACTATGATAGGCAACAGTAAAGACTGAAATGGTGTCCTGTACATAGCAGTGCAGGCATAGCAAATGTGTAGAAGTGTCAGGTGAAACCCACATCCTATGTACACCCACAGTAACAACCAGGTGTGCCCCCGGGTAGAAATGTACAAAGAATAGCTGTCACCTCTGTATGTAGAAATGTTGATAAGTCTATGCAAAGTGTCGCATGGAAGCCCTGCAGCCACAGCATGATCCCTGTCGATCTATGACACAAAGGTGAGCCCTGCTGTAAAAATACAACTAGGTTTCCATACACATATACTATAAATGTCTATACCGGGCGTGCTCACACTCTCCAACAAATGTAGTGGATTCCATTCAGCATCACACTGAAAGTTCATACTGGGCATGCTCACGCATTTAAAGAAACAAAGCAAATGACAGGCAGCAACATACTGAAAGGTCATACTGGGCATGCTCACACACACAGGCTAAATATGGATGTGATAATAAGGGATCTATGGACAAATGTGGATAGTCATCCCAACTTCCAGAAACACATTCACAAAGTGGTTTGAAAACCATGCTATGTGTACACACAAGCTGCCAACGTCTGTGCATGTAGGTGAAAGGAGGTTCCCACTACTCAGCAGTCATCAGACCTGTAAGAGAGTACCACAACACACTGGCGATAAATCCGACTAGGCACATTCAGCAGCTTGAAAGACCAATGAAGTACCTTAACAAGAGGATTACTGGCCTCAAATAGTCGCCCCATGCAACAAGACTGAATGTAACCCAATCTGTACTCCATTGCATACTGTCTACTCAGGAGATCTCTGCCCAACAGACAGGTCCATGTCATGGTTACACTCAGATCTGTTCTGAGTTACAGCTCAATGGCAGTAAATGTACAGAGCCAACTGATATTGCCAACATCCTGGCAGATAGTATCACTGTTAACTTTACCCCCCTCTCACCCATGAAAGAGCACATCTCTATAACGGAAGACTGCAAAGTTGCTGTTATCACGGCTGCACAAGTAATAAACACTCTCCAAAGCCAGTATCACAGCAGTCATAGGACCAGATAACTTCCCAGGCTGCGTAGTATCTACCTCCCTGAAGTAAACATTAACATGGCCGGTCTGTGGCTGCTGAAGTTACCAGAGGACTGCAAACTAGGAGCCATAATTGTAAACACAAAAGATGTGGACATTCTACAAAGGGCCTCACTGAGACAGATGGCTGCTGTCAAAGCCATGGGCTCTAACTCAGTGCCAAAAGGTGCATTGTCATCCCCTTAGTTAAAAACTCAGTAGCCAAGAACTACAGCAGAGACAGTAGTATACTTCACACCAAAAGTGTGACAAGAGACCCTGGGTCACAGGTGGACATTGGATACAACTGTGATAATCACATTTCCACAGTAGTCAGGAAACCCTCCTATGTGGCACACCTCATCACAAAATGTGTCACATGCAGAATAGAAGAGGACAATGTTCCCCTCTACTCATCACTCACTAGAGCTATAATAGAGTACAACGCCACTGCTGCTATGTACCTCACAAGACAACTACAACAACTGGAAGGCCAGTAGCCATACCTCGCAAAGAGCATTAATGGCCTGAATTACATGTCATACACAGACCATCTCAAAATGCTCCATCCGTACTCCCTTGCATATCGGCTACTCAGAGGTGTTCACAACTACAACAACTGGAAGGCCAGTAGCCATACCTCACAAAGAGCATTAGTGGCCTGAATTACATGTCATACACAGACCATCTCAAAATGCTCCATCCGTACTCCCTTGCATATCGGCTACTCAGAGGTGTTCACTGCCTAACGTACAAAGCTATGTCAAACACAGAGATGTTGGATATGCTCCACATAAAACACTCACAATCCCTCCGACCTGTGGACCCAAAACCACGAGTGAAATACAAAAGGAAGGGGTGTACCCATTTACCTTATGGATACCCACACCTTCAGGTTAGTGGCACAGCATGAGGCCTAGGAGACCATGCAAGTGCAACTAACATTGGCCAAAGCTGCCCATCACATTGTAGCCTGCTACAGCTCATGTACCTTGTCTCAGAAACCTCACTCAGTATTCCGGAGAACAGTAGAAACTATAAAGGTCCTATCAAACACAATTAAATGAGGAGATTACAACTACCCAAACAGTGAGTGGTGGAATTAGTTGTGTACAACGTAGTTCGCCTAATGTTTCCTAGAGTTTAAAAACCCTAACACCCTGGAACAGCTGGTCACCATGCACACTAGCGGTGACAACATACTGGACATGATCATCACCAACATGGGGTACCAGTGTTCCACTACATAGATAAACCCCTCGCTGGTAATATCAGATCATGAAGTATTCACACTGGATATCCACATCCAGCACCCCCACCCAGTCAATGAAACCACTGTGAAGACATTTGCAAAAAGCAAACTGCACACTTCCCAAGACCAAAGTGGAGCATTCCAAAGCAGTCTTGCTATAGGATAATGGTATACAATCTGCAGAATCATTTACAAGTGCATCCTATGATCATCCACAGGGATGCATGGAATGAGACATCACAAATAAAAGCAAGATGCAGTCCTCCAAAAATAGGACAACAATCATGTGGCTGTTGCCCATAAATAAGCTAGACAACAGAAGGAGGAAATGAACACATGATAGAGCCAACTTCAATAAAGGAAAGGCAGCACTGATCATTATCAGGGGAAACAATGATCGCTCATAAAAAAATCCAAGGACAGTTTCCAAAGACAAATTGTCAAGGAATGTAAGAATAACAACCACAAAGCCTTTGGTAGCTATACCAGACATGTAGGTGTCAACTTCCAAATATGCTGTCAGCTACTGATAATAGGAAAGAAAAGCAACAAACCAACTTTCATTGCACACATCCAGGGGGACAAGTTCAGTGTACACTCGCCCCATCACCCCCAAAAGGGCCCGTGTCCATCACAGAAGGATGCAGAGCCCCAGACATCATGAACATTCAGGTAAAGACAGCCCTCACCAAAGCTAAGAACACAGCATCAATGTGACTGGATGGTGTTCCAGGCTGCATCCTACACTAGGCCCATGAGGAACTAGACCCTCACCTACATTCATTGTCCAGATACAAGCGTACCAAGGACATAGATGGAGGTGAAAGTAGTCCACACAGGCCACCCGGACCACACAAAGACTTTCCACACCATTCCCCACTCTTTTACCATGGACAAGCGTACCAGCTGGAACATTAACAGCTATGTCACAGGATGGGTGGCCAGGTGGCTCACAGATCAAACACACATGTTCAGAGTTGCTAGTGCCATGTCCAACTCTAAGCCAGTCACAAATGGCATCCCACAGGTCTTGGTCCTGGGACTCCACCTGTTCATTATATACTGCTCAGAGGTACAGGCAAGTACGGGAGGTGTATGGCTGAACAGTTCTGCAGATGAATGATAACTGTGGTCCATAATCGACTGTACGGCTAACACAGACATTCTCCAGAAGTGTCTTACATTGACAGATACCTGGTGTCAAAACAATGCCCTGAAGCTGAATGCCAAAGAATGCATAGTCATCCCATTTGGGTACAAAAAAGTGCACACAAATTACCACATAGGTGGTAATCCAGTATGTACGGAGAAAGTCATTATGGCCCTGGGGACACAGGTAGATAGAAAACTCCCCTTTGATGAACACATGGCCAAGGTGTTTAGACATTCCTTCAATGTAGCCCACCTAATGTCACCTAATGTAACCCACTCTGTATAGTCCTACGATGACAACATCCTACAAATAAACCTGTGGAAAAGATAACTCACAGTAATGTGTATAGTGCGGTGTGTAAATATGTACATCTGTAGTATCATAAAGTAGTTAGGTGGTAGTTTGAATCCTCCACTTGACAAGTGTGTGTTTGTGTGTGGTCTTCTTGGGAAGGAGCAACCTTTTAGGAGAGTACTAATATACCTTAAAAGTGTTAAACCAGTCTTTGTCATGTCAGATGATGTCACCATCCTACAAACATACCTGTGGAAAAGAGAGCCCACAGTAATGTGTATAGCGCGTTGTGTTAATGCGTATTCCTCTAGTGTCATGAAGTAGTTAAGTAGGGGTTTGAATCCTGTACTTGACAACTGTGTGTTTGTGTGTGGTCTCCTTGGGAAGGAGTAACCTTTTAGGAGAGTAGTCAGACACCTTAAAAGCGGTAAACCATTCTTTGTCAAGTCTGATGATGTCACCATCCTACATATATAGCTGTGGAATAAAGAACACCCAGTAATGTGCATAGCATGTCGTGTTAATGCATATTTCTCTAGTATCATGAAGTAATTAGGTAGGGATTTGAATCCTGCAACTGA
This sequence comes from Protopterus annectens, assembly GCF_019279795.1. Taxonomy (NCBI): domain Eukaryota; kingdom Metazoa; phylum Chordata; order Ceratodontiformes; family Protopteridae; genus Protopterus; species Protopterus annectens. Next base: position 2,002,697 of record NC_056729.1, read on the forward strand.
CAACTGTGTGTGTGTGTTTGTGTGTGGCCTCCTTGAGAAGGAGCAACCTTTTAGGAGAGTAGTCAAACACCTTAAAAGTGGTAAACCATTCTTTGTCAAGTCTGATGATGTCACCGTCCTACAAATATACCTGTGGAAAAGAGAACCCCCAGTGATGTGTATAGTGCGTCATGTTAATGAATACTCCTCTAGTATAATGGAGCAGTTAGGTAGGGGTTGGAATCCTACACTTGCCAAGTATGTGTTTGTGTGTAGCCTTCTTGGGAAGAAGCAACCTTTCAGAAGAGTAGTAAAACACCTTAAAGGTGTTAAACCAATCTCTGTTAAGTCTGATGATGTTACCATCCTACAAATATACTTGTAGAAAAGAGAACCTCCAGTAATGTGCGTAGTGTTAATGCATACTCCTCTAGTATCATGAAGTAGTTAGGTAGGTGTTTGAATCCTGCACTTGGTGAGTGTGTGTGACAGTGTTGGTCATCGTGTGGGGGATTTTGCTTTTGCCACCGTATGACATATCAGTATGCATAGCACATGTGAGGTAGCTGTGAGGCAAATAGATATACGTACATGTTACCTCAATCATTGCATGTATGTGAACTCTGCTTTGTCCAAGTACACAGTTGTCATCTTTGCCAAACTGTGCTGCTGCTTCACAGACCTTAGGTCACATCTGTATACTTGTGAAAAGGCCAGCCACTGCAGTGATGCCTGGCCTCGGTCATCTGTGTCACACACACTCATTACAGTTTCTATTGAATTGTGTGAGTGAGGGTTTATGGCCGAGGCACATGTCTGACCTTTTCAAACACAGCAGAGTCTGTCAATGATGATTATGCATTATAGGTGTACAACAACCTGTGTGGACATGCATGCAGACCCCTTCTTGCTTATGTGATCCACCGAGGGATTTCAAAATACCTTAGGGAATGTGATTATCAAAGGTGAGATGATGTGACACTAGGTTGCATGTACACATCAGTACCAGTTCATCATATTGGTGGCTGCTACCTATGTGGTACTGTGGGGATACTATTTTCTGTAAAGGTGGATGATTACGCCTAGTTTCGCCTATAGCTTTACAGCATGGGTTGAACAACAGGTATCTGTCTGTATGATACCCTTGTGGAGGATGTGTGTATCACCTGCAGAATGCAGTATAGGCCACAGTATGCATTAGCACACGTGGATAGACATATCCCTACTGTGATTGCTTGTATCTAAGAGAGCCATATGCCAAACAGGAGTGGTCCCAGTAATGGGTGCAGCTGAATACCACTGGGTACTGGCATAGTATAGTACCTGAAGGATCCAAATGTTGCTGTGTGTCCTGTATCTGTGTGTCAGTTGTCAGCACATCATCTAATGATTGGTTATGGTCAGGCTGTTGAAGTCATGTATACTACCAGAATGCAAAACAATGACAGATAGTAAAAGTATCACCCACAGCACAGTGTCAAACCATGTAATACACACATGTGTAGTCAGGTTCCAAAATGTGTGTAGTACAATGCATACTGGCCACCAATAGAAACTATGGAGTGTTACTGTGTAATACAGAGCATGTCACCCTGCCCATGTGTCCACTATGCACGTACATGCAGACAGTGCACCTCCTCCATTACCACAACTGTACACCTGCAAATATGTGCTACACACATCCCACACATACTGTCCACTTGCTAACACATGCTGCCAATACTGCACACATCAGCCAAGTGACATGTGGGCGCACAATATACAATTCGAACTAACACGGGTGTAAACCATACTACAATGACAATCATAGCTTTAATGCATCATGTCTGCTCAGATACACCTTCAAGCATATCATTACACTCTACTGCTGACTACATGCTAACATTGCTATACTGCTATAATAACACCCTGTGCATCAGCATCATGGTAGCCTGTTCCTGCATCAATGATACAGATGACAGGAGGTGGTATAGGTTTCATCATATGCACAGGGTGTGTTGCTGGTCTGCCAGAGGCTTACAGTGAGCCATCCAACCGACATGTATGTGTGTGTGTGAGTGTGTGTGTGTGTGTGTGTGTGTGTGTGTGTGTGTGTGTGTGTGTGTGTGTGTGTGTGTGAGGGGCAAGAATAATGGTATGGGCCAATGTTGATGTAATGAGTGTGGGTATGTGTTAGCCCTAGGTGTCTGGATTATGTGTGTGTGTGTCTGCATGCACACAGTTCCTCCATGCAGCTGCCACATACGGGTACTTGTGGGACAGCCACAGACTGTACCTGTGAGGTTTTACAGATCACTATCTCTGGCCATGAATACGGTGCCTGTGTCTGGCAGGGGTGCTACTGACACTATCAGGTACCAAGCCAGACTGGGTACTATCCCCAGATGTAGATGGATGTACACTGGACCCAGGTCCCTGCTGGGACTGTCCAGAGCCACGTGCAAGTGGTCTTCTAGGATGTTCTATGGACAGCCCACCCCCAACATTGCTGGGGCTGGTACTGGCACTATGGGAGCGGCTGTTGCTCGAGAGACGTCCGTGGCGACTGTCAGCTGCTGATGTTGCTGGAATACATCCACAGTGATGACTCAACCATCCTGCACTGTCCTGACACATGGACATGACATTGCAGAGGACATCTAGTGTCTCTCCCCAATGTCTATCGGTAACCTCAGTGTAATTGCGGATGGCACCAGCTAGGCCATGGATACTGTATATTACAGCGGTGTTATGTGCCCTCTGTGCCCTCAGTCCCTGTCTGGTGTACCGTTCCATATGTACCTGTGCCACCATGACAGCCTGGAACATGCGTGAGGTACGTAAACCTGTGGCACGTCTGCCAGTGGCATGATGGGCAGCAGTGCTCTGACGAGAACCCCTGGACATCTGTCTATGTGACACCCTTCCAGACATCTGGGTATGGCTGCTGTGTCAGGATGCATGTGCCATGGATACCACACAGTCCTGGCCAATGCCAGCTGTACTCTGTCACTCTGCTAAGGCCATTGGTGATGGATGTAATGGCAGTATGATTGTGTGCATGGATGGGGTGGACACTTGTGTAGTGTCGATTGGTGGCCCAACGATAGACCCTGGCAAACATGCCTGTGCCTCAACACACCTATCATCATTGTCACTATCATGCTCAGTGACATCATTTTCCCTGCTGCATTGAACCAGTCCAGTATCAGCACCTGTGAGAGGGAGACAGGAAACACACTTTACAACCTGTACATGATGTCAGCACACATGCACACATACACACATTGCACACATTAACACATGCACACATGCACACATGAACACATGCATATATGAACGCATGAACACATGCACACCTGCACACATGCACACATGCACGCATGAACACATGAACACATGCACACATGCACTCTCCTCACTAGTACAGACACACACACACACACACACACACACACACACACACACACACACACACACACACACACACACACACATAAACAGACACACCCACACACACCCACCCACACACACACACACTCACACACCACCAGCAATCCCGAACATACTCAATAGCATGTGATGTTGGGGTACAGTATCACGAGCCAAACATTTATATCAAATGTGACAGCATGCAGGCCATGTGTTGCTCAGCAGCATGCAGTGTGAGTGTAGACAGCCATTCTAATAACAGTATACATGGCCTTGATGCATGTGTGTTTTGTTCAGTGAATGGCCTCAACCTGGAGCACAATGTGTACATGGACACAACATTGCTGTGCACGTATTAAAAGCCCTGCAATGTCCTGTACACCATCAGTCACAGATATACATACCATGGCTGGATGTGTATCAGTGTGTCACATAGATATCCATTACTGATTAGAGCATCTGTGGCTTCAGAAGATGATTGTGGACACAGGTATAGCACATGCATGCTATGTATACACACAGGATGAGTGGTGCATGTATACCTGATGGAATACCATTGCTCAACATAGCCATTGTACAGTGGTTATGGTGAGTGTAGGACATATTGTGTACATGCCACTGCCAGCCATGACATGGCATGCTACCACACAACTGCAAAATGAAACATCACACATACACAATGTGTGTCATGTGACCTATACACCCCATAGCATTACAAGACAAATGTGCGTCACATTCTACAAATGGGGATTGCTATGCATGTTGTGTATAGGTGCATATGTCTGCACACACACAACATTGCGGTGCATAGCAATTCATGATATGTGTATTACTGTGGCCACTGTAACTGGATGGGGTGTAGTACCATGAGCCATCATCATGCAGCATCATGTGGTCACTCAAGGCTACTAATGTGTGCCAGACCGGCACATAGCATGCTGTACCTGAACTGCAGTACCATGGCTACATTCACCATTTCACTGCCAGTTGTTACATGGGTTTGTGGGGTGCCCAATAGGGGTCATTGCCTAACATGAATGTGTTATGTGTTGAAGAGTGTTGCACAGCCACATGTGAGGCATCTACCCCTCAGGTATATTAAGTGTGCTGTGTGGATGAGGTTTGGAATACTGTAGTGTGACGTTACAGTGGGTGTCTAAATACACCATGTGTAGCATGTTAACGTGTACTGCGTATGACAAAGGTGTGTAAGTTGTGTGCATGTGTATCGACTCTGCCTATCCAATGTCCACTACAGTGTTGCCACAATTGTGTGGGATGCTCTGTGTATTGTATGTGTTTTAGGCAGCTACCCACATTACTAGGATGAGCATAGTCTCACAGCAAACATGCACAGCATGCATTATGCATAGGTGTGTTACATGTTCATAGGTTCATAGGTAGATACTAGTCTATCTACCCTAAGGCATTTATAAGCCTAGCCAGAGTGTATTTGGCTTCCACCTCCCTATTAGATTAGCCTACTGTGCCTCTGTAAAGTAGGTCACAGAAGGTACCCTTTTAAGATTAGTTTACTGTGCCTCTGTCTAGCAGGGACACAGAAGAGATCCCAGGGGTGAATTTGTGATTTCCCATCCACGCGTCCAGATTTCACTTGAAGAGGGTCAGCGAGGGGCTATGTCTAACATGAATTGGGATTCTATTCCAGAGTGAGAGGAGCCTCTGGGAAATGAATCTGTCCCTCCAGCATGTCCTATTTATTTTTGTGCTGAGGTTTAGGTCCCTGGAGCGTGTAGCTCTAAGGGACTTGGATTTTTTGAGGTGGAGCATGTCCATTAATTCTGAGTTTGACATGGCTTTGTACATCAGGCATAGATCAACTCTCAGAAGGCAGTAAGCAACTGAGTAGAGCTGGAGTTTCTTTAGTCGAGCTGCATAGGACATCTGTTTGTAGCCCATGATCCTCTTGGTGAGGTACTTTTGGGGTCTCTCCAGTTGCTGCAGGTGTCGGGTAAGGTACATCCCAAAGGGGACATTGTATTCAATTATGGGCCTGATGAGTGACGAGTAGAGGGGCACAATGACCTCTCTTGATCTAGATGTGAACCTTTTCGTGATAAGGTGGGCTATATAGAAGGTCTTTCTAACCACTTTGGCAACGGGATTATCAAAGGAGAGATTACTATCTACGTTGGTCCCCAAATCTCTAATTACTTCTTCCATACTTAATGGATTACCACCTATGTGGTAATTTGTGGGCACCTTGTTTTTCCCAAAGTGGATGACTATGAACTTTTTAGCATTTAGCTTGAGGCCGTGGCTCTGGCACCAAGCATCCATCCCTGTGAGACCCTTTTGGAGGATGCTTGTGTCAGCTGGAGATTTGATTATAGCCCCCAGTTTGCAGTCATCTGTGAACTTTGTCAACCATAATCCCCCTGTGTTAGCGTGACCCTCAGAGAAGTATATACCAAACAAGAGAGGTCCCAGAACTGAGCCCTGTGGGACGCCACTTATAACTGGTTTGGAATTGGACATGGCACCTGTGATTCTGACCATGTGGGTTCTATCTCTGAGCCAGTTTGCAACCCATCTTGTGATATAGAGGTTGATATTTAAGCTGGTAAGCTTATTTATGATGCCCGAGTGGGGTATTGTGTCGAAGGCTTTTGCGAGATCCAGGTAGGCTGTATGGACTACCTTGCCCTCATCTATGGCTTTGGTAACTGTTTCAAAGAAATCAACTAGGTTTAAGAGGCAAGATCTGCCCTTAACAAAGCTGAATTGGGTAGGGTCCAGTGTCTGGAGGCTCCCAATGTCTTTGTTTATGAGTTCCATGATAATATGCTCCATAGCTTTACAGACCAGACTAGTCAGGCTTATGGGGCGATAGTTTCCGGGATCCATTGTGGCACCACCTTTGTGGAGTGGGACCACTGTAGCTGTATGCCATTCTATATCCTGTAGTAAGGCTAAGTTTGAACAGTGACTTAATGTGAGGGTTCAGTTCTTCTTGGAGCTCGTGTAAGACACAGCCTGGGACACCGTCCAGTCCCATAGATGCTGTGTTTTTTGCTTTGGAGAGGGCAGCTTTCACCTGTGCATCTGTGATGTCAGGGAGGTTACATTCAGTTGGGATAGGCATTTGCTCCTTTGGGGGGAAGGGGGGAAGAAGTTTGCGCTGAATCTGTCTGCCAGGATGTTGGCTATGTCTGTAGGTTCGGTATATTTTGTACCATTATGCAACAATTCAGAGCATATCTGGGAGTTTCCGCCCATGTTCCTGGAGTGGGAGGGTGGCATAATGGTTAAGGTGTTTACCTTAAGGTTCAAACACAAGGTGCAGGGTTTGATTCTCACATGGGGTAGTTGGCTAGGCTTAAAATGACCCACAAGGGCAGTTAGCCTAGTAATAATCTATGAACCTATGAAATAATTAAAGTAGGCCTTGTGATTATATTTAGTGTCTAGGTCAATTTCTCTTTCGAAACTGGCCTTTGATGATTTTATGAGGGATCGAAGTTTCTTGCTAATACTGATCAGAGATGCCTTCCATTTTTGGGATTTTGCTCTGTCATGTAGTAGCTTCCTCCTTCTGTTGTATAGCTTATTTATGGCCGGGTCCACCAGACCGGTCTCCTGTTTTTGGAGGAGTGAGTCTTGGTTTTATTTGGGATAGCATGATCCATGCATTCCTGCAGGTGCTCATAGAATGCATTTGTAAAGGATTCTGCAGATTTGGCTGTATTATCCTCTAGCCCAGGGGCTTTGAAGGATTCCACCTCAGTCTTGAGAAGTGCAAAGTTGGCTTTTGAGAAATTCTTTACAGTGATTTCCTTGGCTGGGGGTGGGGATGGGATATGGATGTCCAGGGAAATTTGTTTATGGTCTGATCTTACCAATGAGGGGTTTACCTCTGGTGTGGAACATAGAGTCCCCATGTTGGTGATGACCAGGTCCAATATGTTGTTCCCTTTTGTGGGAGTGGTGACCAGTTGTTCCATTGAGTTAGAGTTTATAAATTCAAGGAACCATTGGGTGAGGGTGTTTGGGCTTGAGTAGTTTTCCCAGTCAATGTTTGGGTAGTTGAAGTCATCCAGTAACATAGTGTTTGGAAAGACCTTTATATTCTCCAGTGTTCTCAGGAATGCCAAGTGGGGTTCCTGTAATAGGGAGGGTGTTCTGTAGCAGGCTACAAACTAAAAGGCAGTTTTTCCCGCTGTTAGTTGCACATGCATGGTGTCCGATGCTTCGTGCAGTGCCACTAACCTGGAGGTGTAGGTATCTTTGATGAATATAGATACTCCCCCTCCTTTTTTGCTTCGGTCCGAGTTTTGGGGCCAAAACACATGGTATGAGTTATAACCTGGTAGTGCTGGGGTGCTCTCAGGAGCCTTGAACCAGGTTTCTGTTACTGCACAGACATCGCTTTTCTCCATACTGGGGAGAGCCTCGAGTGCATGCATATTGAGGTTTAGACTTCTGGCATTGAGTAGCATTACTTTTAGTTGTTTTACCCTTTGGTTGTCTATGGAGGTGAGTTTGTCCTTTGAGCCTTGCCTAAAAAAGGCACTATGGGGGTGGCAAGAGCCTTGGCCAGTATACGAAAGCCTAAGGGTGACAGGTGCAAGCCGTCCCTAGCAAAGCAATGTGGCTTGTCGAGCATGTCATCCCAGGCTGACAGACACTGGATCCCCTTTGAATGACTCCAATACTTTAGCCAATTGTTGAAACTGATCATTTTGTCTTTATACTGTGGCATCATTCTTGGTGAGGGCAAGATGCTACTCAAGGTCAGGGTCATACCAGCCTGGGCTACATGGTCAGAGAGCTCCTCTATGTCTCTTTTCATGCAGTCCAGGGAGGTATGTCTCAGGTCATTCACACCAGCATGGACAATGATGGAGTAATACTTGTACTTGCTTTGGAGTGACCTGAGTGCTTGCATTATGTGGCAGATCCTGGCACCCGACAGACAGCTTACAGTGACCTTCTCCTTGTTCAGTCTGGTGAGTGGGACGTCAGTGTGCCGGACAATAGAGTCCCCTATAACAAGTGTATTTGGTGTGTTGTTTGGCCTTAAGAGCTGTGACTGTGAGGCACACTGAGTTTGTGAGATATGTGATTCATGGGTATTGTTGAGGGGTGGCTGTTGCTTGGATATCTGCTTAGGAGGTCTTTGCTGTTTAGGCAGATTTTTATTTAGAGCCTCCGAGTATGTTTTTGTGTGTTTATGTTTTGGGTATGCAGATGCAATAGGTCTGTGTGAGACTTGATTTATGGTGTGGGTGGTTACCTTTTCCTCCTGACTGACTGTGCCAGTCTTGGGTTGAGAGAGCTCTGCCTCTAGTTTGGCTGTGTAACTGCATCTCTCACATGTATTAGAGTTTGTTGGAAGGAGGAGAGGGTTGTCTGTGTACATAAGGCAATTGTAACATTGCCTCAAAATTCCCAGATTCACCAGCTGGACTGGAGAGTAACCTTGAAACTGACCCTTGGATATATCAGATTAGTATAGGGAACTGTTTTTTTACTGATCAGATTAGGGAAGGGAACTGATTTTTCACTTGATCAGGAAGGACCATTCGGGAGCCTAATACTTATGAGAAGTCAAGGAGGGTGTAGTGCTTTAGTTAGTTAGTGTTTCCTTATAAGAACTGAGCAAGTGCAGGGCTTTAGAAAGAGAATAGAGTGATTACTTTGAGAGTTTGAACAGTTCTAAGGGAAAAAGTGAAGAGCAGACTTTGTGGAGCCTGGAATAGTTTAAACCTGTTTAGGCGTACATAGCCTACACCTCACCTATGACATGCACATTTAATTAGCAATATTAAAGGTATAACACACTCACCAGCATGGCTCTGCTGCCTTGCTGTCACACTAGAGGGACCTACAAGGATATCAGACACTTTGTCAGTGGCAACAACTGTGGCATTGCTACTGTGTGTTTGCAATCTTACAGTAGTAGAACGGTGGACAGTCACAGGCCTACAGATTATATTCCTAATTATTAGTATTACACAACACCAGGCACCACATCGTCTAGCTACACAGTACACATCTCACATAAGCATGCTCTGCCAATAGAGGTAACAGTATTCTACAGCTATGCCATGTTACCTGCACACTCCATGTCAACTTGCTGGGTGGCTCCGGCCTCCATGATGATACATCTTAATTGCTGTGGCTGTTGTTGGCCAGGAGCTCCCTGGCCCAGGAGCAGCTCCTCCACTCTGGTGAGGGGGGGTGGATGGCTACCCGCCCCCACCTGTGGCCTGCTGTTGTCTGCGGATATCAAACGCATGCTGCCGGACATGTCTAATTAAATCACTGCAGTGATGGTGTACCTGCTCATATGTCCGGTTATGCATGCCTATGTCATTTACCCTACGGACAAGATCTTGCCACAGCACAGCCTGCTCATGCTAGTCCTGGCTGGTTCTGGAGAACAGCAGCGCATAGTGCTGCACCAGGTTCGCTGTGATGGCTTCCTCCTCGGATGTGCTATATGCTGGGTTACGATGGTGGGACATTACCCTGGAAGACAAAGAAACAATATGTGTGAGCAAGAATAAAGAACAAGTGGAAAAAGATGATAGAACACACAGGTTGCAAGTCCATAAAACATTTATTGTATAAATTCCACAAGCGCTTTCACCCTAACTCAATTGTAGGGCTTTTTCAAGTGTAAAAACAGTGTAACTGTTCAATCAGCCATCTTTAAATAACTTCATTTTAAAAAAAGGCACCAAAACCAGTCTGACCTAAATTTAAAGTAACCACGCACATTTTTACAACTGTCAAGTTTAGAAACAGAAATAAATTCACTTTGTTTACCAAACGTTAATAAACTTGATAAAACTTTGGGCCGGATTCACGATGGCTTGCACGAAGTCTAAGAGTAGAGAAAGACTCCATGCAGCCATCATGTCCGAAGAGTGATCCAGGAACAGCCTGTAGGGGTGTGTAAGAGAGCTCCTAAAACGGCTCTTACACAGAGAGGGCTGGGACATGCAAATCACCTCAATTGCAGGTGAAAGGCATGCAAACGAGGTAGATTTGTGATTCAGGAAACCCGAACCTGTCCGAGTAAGAGCAGTGTTATTTGCAGAAATGTACTCAGTTGACAACTGAGTACCATTCTGCAAATAGAAAAATGGAGCCATGACAGCTCCAAATAAATGTTGCATCCAGTGCAGGAAGCATACCAATGGCCAAATATACGGCCATTGGAAATGTTCCCTGATGCAAAATTAAAATGAAAATAATTATTTTTTTTCGGCGATTTCCGAAGTATAAGCATAGCGCAGTGCCGCGCAAATGGGCTGCGCTCTAAAACCCAGAATACTACAAATTAAAACCCACAAATGTGGATTTTATTGAAAGTGGTAATATACAATGCAATGGAATGGCAAGCTGAAGACAACATGGCCACCGAGTAGAGGTTGCTAAGGGGGGAAGCTCAGTCTAAGACATGTAACCAAGCATTAGAAGGCAATCCTATGTAAATGAGTGTTAGGATAGTGAATCGCTAATTTACATAGCAAATGAGCACAGTCAGTGGAGTGTAGGAGAAGGATATGGGGAGTAACAGAGTAGAAGATAGGTGACATCACGAGGGGGGTATGTATGAAAGAAGTGAAGCTCATTGGAGGAGAGTGGCATGTGTCCGCTGTTATTTACACATCATGGAAAGAGGTGTGTCAACAGGTAGGCTAGGGAAAGGCAAGAAATGGAAGGTGTATGCCGTGGATAACACCAAAGTTTCTTGCTGAGCGTGCATGCGTGCGTGTGCGTGCCTGTAAACCCGAGTAAGACAGAGTGCACGCGTGTAAGCGTGAGTGCACGCGTTTAAGCTGGAGTAAGCATGTATAAGGCTATTTAAAGAGTTGTAAGCGCGTTTGCGCTGGTGTGCACATGTTTTAACCTGAATAAGCAGGTTTTAGTCCATGTAAGCATGTGTGCGCGCGTGTTAGCTGCTGTGCGCATTTTTGCGCTTGTGTGCGAGGTGCCCCCCCCCCTGAGGAAACAGAAAGGAAAAAGGAAGCACAACAAATAGTAGGAAGCTACCAGGGAGTACTAGCAGAGCTAGCAGGTGAAAACAATCAGAATCAGGCAATTATACAGGCAGTACACTAGCCCAGCCCAGCCTAGCACTTAAAACTCTGCCAACAACAGTCCATTATGTTTCTCACAACAGACACTGCAGTAAGCTAATAGAAGTGAAAACTGAAAAAGCTTTACTGAGACAAAGAAATGTTAGGGGCTGCCATTGCTGTTATAAGGTGACATATGCAACATGCTGAGGGTGATGACAATGGAAATGCTGCTGGACAACCCACAGTGAGGAGAAGGAGAAGAGTGTACAGGCCCAGGGTAACCTACCAGGGGCTACATGAGCTGGAGATAGTGGACAGAGACCTCCTGTAGCAAATTGTTGAGCTGTGCAGGCCACGCCTCACACACAGAACCAACAGAGGGGAACCCATCCCAGTGGAAACTAAGGTATGTGTTGGCCTACAAATACTAGCAACAGGTACCTTCCAGAGACCAACTGGTGATATGATGGGGATATCACAGGCATCAGCATCCAGGGTACTACACCAGTTTATGGATGCCATGTCAGCACATGTCGGTGATCATGTATATTTTCCCAATTCCCGTGAGGTATTGGCCAGCAATATGCATCTCTTCCAGCAAACAGCAGAATACCCTGAGGTAGTGGGTGCAATAGACTGCACGCACATATGCATCAAAGCACCAGCCGGTGAGTGGGGTAGGGTCTACTTCAACCGCAAGGGCTTCCCCTCCATCAACTGCCAGGTCATGTGTGATGCCCAGGGCATAATACTGAATGCCCTGGAAGCTACCATGATTCCCATATCTGGCATCTGATGCAGCTGTACCAGAAATTTGCCAATGGGGACATCCCACATGGTCACCTAGTGGGGGATGCTGGCTATGCCCTGGAGCCATGGCTGATGGCACCCATCAGAAACGCACACACACCTGAACAGGAACACCATAATGAAGCACACGCACAAACACGTAATGCAATAGAGCGTGTGTTTGGGCTGCTTAAGTCACAGTTCCGGTGCCTGGACATATCTGGTGGAGCCTTGCAGTACTTACCAACTACATGTACCCAAATTGTCATGGTATGTGCTATGCTACATAATATGATCCTGCAAAAACAGCTGCAGCAGGACCAGCATAGGCCTAGGCCAAACATCCCCCCACCATTGCCAAGGCCATCACAGGCAGAGCATGACTCAGAGGAGGAACAACCTGAGCCTGCCCCAGTAGGCAGAAGGAAGCGTGCCCAGTATGCTTTGGTCTTGGCAAAGAGGCAACGCATAGCACATACACTGTCTCAGTAGGAACTCTGGAAATTATACCTCTCTCCGACTCGCACATAAAGTAAAAGGGATTTCTAAGTTGACACTACCTGCTTCCAAACATGTGCAGGGAGTGTAGTATGTACATCCAACATAAGCAGCCCTGCAGCACCACCTAAGGCATGAATGCCATGTGTTAGGCAATATAAAGCAGTGCTAAACAGCAATTACCACCATGTAGTATATGCAAACAAAATCGCACACACCAACTAGCACAACTGTGGTCAATGTTGAGTAATATTGGGCAACGTCCAGCAATGTTGGTGAATATTGAGCAATGTCAGACAAGCCTGGTCTAAGTAGGGCATAGCTGAACAAAAGCCAACATGCTCATATTTGCTTAACAGGCCCTTAAGCAGTCTGGTCTGCTCAGTATGAAAATATAAAGCAGCGATGGGCCTCGAACCCAGGATACTGTGCACTATAGCCAAAGTACTGAACCACTAAACCATGACAGTATCGCAGTAGTCCACCTGTATGACAGAATGTTGATAAGTCTATGCAAAGTATTCCATGGAAACCCTGCAGGCACAGCATAATCCTTGTTGAGTTATGACACAAAGGTGAGTCCTGCAGAGAGAACCGAACCTGACTTCCAACACACACAGTATAAATGTTAATATTGGTCATGTTTGCACACATCAGCAAATGTAGTGGACCTCAGATAGCAACATACTGAAGGGTCACACTGGGCATGCTCACACACGAATAAATGAGACAAATGTCAGGCAACAAAACATCGAATGTCAGAACTGGGCATGCTCACACACTTAGGCCATGTCTGAGTACAGCAGTGGGCCACGCATATCTGGCAGTTGCATGTGTTAAGCCAGGAACCTGTCACTATACAGCAATCCACCCTGTGCACACAGTTATATGACAACAGACACATCTATAATATAGTGGAACCCTGTCATAATCAAATATGTTCTGCAGATACTGAAGTTCTTCATGGAAACTGGTAAAGCAAAGATGATAAAGACCTGCAAACAGTATCAGCAATAAACATTGTTCATCTTGAACATTAGCATAGGTTCAGAGGTTGATACTAGGCTATCTGCCCTAGGGCATGTACAAGCCTAGCCAGAGTGTGTTTGGCATTCGCAACTCTGTCAGATTACTATACTGTGTGTGTGAATAGTAAGTCACACAAGATAGCCCATGTACGTTTATATTAGTGTGGCTCTGTCTAGCAGGGACACGGAAGATATCCCAGGGGTAAATATAGAATCACCCATACAGTCGTCAAGATGTCTCCAGTATGTGGTCAGTGGGTGGCTCTGCCTATGTGAAACTGGGATTACATTCTGTAGTGAGTGGAGCTTCTGGGATAAGAATCTGTCCCTCCACAATGTCCTATTAACATCTGTGCTGAGGTATACGTCCCTGCAGTGTGTAGCTCCAAGGGAGTTGGATATCCTGAGGTGGAGCATGTCCAGTAATTCTGGTTTGGGTATAGCTGTAAACAACAGGCATACATCATATCAGAGTAGGTGGTAAGCAACTGAGTAGAGCTGGAGTTACTGCATCTGAACAATGCAGGGCATCTGTGTGAGTCCCTAGATCTGCTTGGTGAGGACCGTCCATGGCCAGTACAGTTGCTGCAGGTGTCAGGTAAGGTACACCCTAAATGTGGCATTGTAACCAAACATGGATGTGATGAGTATAGGGGCACAGTGACCTCACTTGATGTAGATGTGAAACCATATGGGATAAGGTGGCACACATAGAAGGTGTGTCTAACCACTTTGGCAACATGAATGTTAAAGGCAACAGAACGAACAAGTGATGTCCCCAAATCCCTAACAACTCCTACCGTATGTAATGTAGTACTACCTATGTGGTAATGTGTGGGCATATTGTTACTCCCAAAGGGGATGACTATGCAACTAATGGCATTTAGCTGTAGGCCATGGCTCAGGCACCAGTCATCCATCTCTGTGAGACCCTGATTGAGTATGCATGTGGCAACTGGAGAGTTGATCATGGCACCCAGTTTGCAGTCAAGTGCAAACATGTTCAGCCATATTCCCCCTGTGATAGCCTGTACGTAAGACAAATATATACTGAACAAGAGAGATCCCAGGACCAAGCTGTGTGGGATGCCATGTGTAACTGGTGTATAGTCAGACATGGCACCTGCAATTCTGACCATGTGGGTGCTATCCCTGATCTAGGTATCAATCCATTGTGTGAGATATGTGTCCAAATTGACACTGGTGAGCCTATGCATAATGGCCCAGTGGGTTCCTGTGTTGAATGGTTTTGCAAGGTTCAGGTAGGCTGTGTGGACAGCTGTCCCTATGTCGATGGACCTGTTAGCCATTTAAAGAATACCTACAGGTTCAAGAGGCAAGATCTGCCCACAACAATGCTGAAATGAGTAGGACACAGTGTCTGTAGGTTCCCGATGTCTATGTGTAGGAGTCCTATGACAATATGCTCCATAGCTTTGCAGAACAGGCTACATAGGCTTATAGAGCAATATTGTCTGTGGTCCATTGTGGCACCAACTCTGTGGAGTGGGACCACTGTCACATTACACCATTCCTTGGGTACATATCCTGTGGTAACTCCAATATTGAACAGTGATGTAATGTGAGGGTTGCATTTGTCATGATGCTCGTGTATGATGCAGGCTGGGACACCATCTGGTCACATTGATACTGTGATGTACGCTGTGGGGAGGGCAGCATTCACCTGTTACTGTGTGATGTCAGGGAGGTTATACTCTGTTGGGATGGAAAGTTGCTCCTTAGTGGGGATGGGTGGGAGACATCTGCACTGAACCTGTTTGCCAAGATGTAGGCAATGCCAGTGGGTTCAGGGTAGGTTTAGTTAGTATGCAGTAACTCACAGCATATCAGTGAGTGTCCACCCAGGTTCCTGACATAACTGAAGAAGGCCGTGTGATAGTCCTACATGTCAGGTGCAATTGTCTGGTAGAAGCGGCCCTTAGAAAAGTTCATGAGTGATTGTAGCTGTCTGCTAGTACAGATCACAGATGCCTTCCCAGTCTGGGATTGTGCTCTATCATGTAGTTGTATCCTCCTGACGTTGTACAGCTTATTAATGGCTGGGGTATACCAGACAGGTCCCCTGCCATTGCAGTAGTGGGTCTTGTTGTTATTTGGGATAGCACAATCCATGCAGTCCACTAGGTGTCCATAGAATGTGTATGTAAAGGATGCAGCAGTGTGAGCCGTATATGCCACTGTCTCAGGATCTCTGAAGGATACCACCTTGCTTTGGTGAAGTGAGATGATGGCTCATGAGACGTTCACCAAGATTACCCAGGATGGGTGTGTGGAGGGTATATGTATGTCCTGTGAGATACATGTATGTTCTGTCCTTACCAATGAGGGGTATATCGCTGGTGTGGAACATAGAGTCCCCATGTTGGTGATGAGCAGGTTCAATATGTATTCCCCCTTGTGGCTGTGCTGACTGGTTGTGCCAAAGCATATGAGTCCACAAATTGTAGTGACTGTTGGGTGAGGTTGTCAGGGCTTGAGTAGTATCCCCAGGCAATATGTGTATATATGAAGTCACACAATATAATGGTGTCTGTGGAGACCTTCATATTCTCCATAGTTCCCACAAAAGCCGAGTGTGGTTCCTGAGTTTGGGAGTGTGTTCTGTAGCAGGCAACAAACTGAAAGGCAGTATTGCACAATGGTAGTTGTATATGTATGGTCTGTGATGCTTTGTGCAGTGCTACTAACCTGGAGGTGTGTGTATCTGTGATGTATATGGATACTTCCCCTAGTTGTGTTGTCTGTTCCAAGTCTTGTTGTCATACAGCATGGTATGAAACATAACCTGGTAGTGATGGTGTGCATAAGTGAGCCTGAACCAGGTGTCTGTCAATGCACAGATATTGCTCTCCTCCATACTGAGGAGAGTCCTGAGTGGCCACAATATGAGGTTAACACAACTGTTGTTGAGCAGCATTACCCTTAGTTTCATTTAACCTGTAATGTCTATGGAGGTGGGTTTGTCTTCTGAGCCCTGCTTAAAAAAGGCACTCTGGTGGTAGCAAGAGCCTTAGCCAGCATACCAAAGTCCAAGGGTGACAGGTGCAAGCTGTCCATAGTGAAGCTACATGGCATGTTGAGCATGTCACCATATGCTGACAGACACTGTATACCCTATGAATGAAACAAATTTGTTAGCCAACTGTTAAATGTGATATGTGTGTCCGTATACTGTGACATCATAATTGGTGGGTGTAAGATGCTAGACAAGGTCAGGGTCATACTGGCCTGGGCTACATGATCAGAGTGTACCTCCATGTATCATGTCATTTGGTCCAGGGAGTAACGTCTGAGGTTACACACACCAGCATGGACAATGATGGTGCCAGTCTTGTACTTGCTTTGGAGTGACCTGACTGCCTGTGTTATGCGGCAGATCCTGGCACCCAACAGACAGCCCAAAGTGACTATTCCCTTGTCAGTGCTGGTGAGTGGTACATCAGTGTGTCTGAACATAAGTGTTGCCTATTACAAGTGTATTAAGTGTGTTGTTTAGCCCTAAGGGCAATGGCTGTGCGGCACACTGACATTGTGAACTTTGTGATGTGTGGGTATTGTAGTGGGGTAGCAGGTGTGTGTGTGTCTGCTTTGGAGGTCTCTGTTGCTTAGGTAGAGTACATTTACAGCATCCGAGTATGTCTATGTGTGCTAATGTGGTTTGAGTGCTGTTGCTAGAGGATATGTGAGACTGATATGTGGTGTGTGTGGTTACCTTCACCACCTGATAGACTGTGCCAGTCATGGGTCGAGAGAGTTCAGCTCCCTGTATGTCTATATAGGTGCATCTCACACATATATCTGAGTTTGTCTGGAGGAGGATAGGGTTGTCTGTGTACATGAGGCAGATGTGACATTGTGTCAATATCACAATATCCACCAGTTGGACTGAAGAGTACACACAAAACCGACCCCTGGACATGCCAGGATAGTATCATGACATACTCTGTAGCCTGATCGAAAAGGATCAGTAGGGTGTTAAGCATGTAAAAGAGTATAACAGGGATTAGTGCTCATGTTTGTTAGTGTTTTGTAAAGAGGAGCTGAGAAGAAGTCCATACTGAATCATGACACCTCCTTCAGCTATGTCATAAATATCAATGTAGACCCCCATGTCCTGAGTCAGGGCCAACTGTACCTGAGTGTCAATGCCGACATCATGACAGACAGGCCCATATGTACATACCTAATAGTCCACATCATCATACCAGGCGATATCACATGTAGAATGGATGAGCAGCTACCCCCACTGCCAAAAGCATGGCAACAGGTGGAATACATTGATTCCCAATATGTGTCATGCACAAACTACAGAACAAACAGATCATGCACCTGAACAGTCAGCTGAGCCACACACCCTACACAGGATGCAGAACCATTGAATGTGTGACAGCTACATATGGCACTCCCCACAAGTGTTGGTGCACAACACACCATAGGAAGTCAAGTCCAATATGCCTATGAGGTCTGATCTGCAAGGTCATGGAGTCCATCATGGTTGCAGTCATAAACAGAGCTATTGGAAGCTGCCACACACACAACCCTACCAACTGTGGTATGTTCATGTGCGGATCATGGTTCCCAAACATGCTAGAGTGTTTGCAAGGCAACCACCCAGGACATACATCAATGAACACATCTACACATGTGTCACATAGACTTTGAATAGCCCTTTATCAACATCCCAGACACATGTAGTATCCACAAAACCAAGAAGCTGTGCATAAATATGTGTTGACATATGACGGAATGTCAATGTGTCCACAGATCGATCACACAAGGTAAGGATACTGAGGTCATGTTCAATCTATTGACACCTGCTGACCCACATGGACCATTCCTGGAATGGCATAAAACAAAGTGTACACACATCACCATGTCCAGTCTGATGATGTCACCATCCTATAAATACAGCAGGAGAAAGAAAACCAGACAGTAAAGCAAATAGTGTGCCGTGTTCGTGCGTCTCTCTCTAGCATCATAATCTAGTTAGGTAGGGGTTTGAATCCTGCAAACAGTGAGTGTATGTGTGCAATTGTCTTTGAAAGGAGTGCCGTTTTTGGAGACTGTGAAAACACACTAAAAGAGGTACATTCCTCTTTGGAAAGTCTGATGATGTCACCATCCTACAAATACTGCAGGAGAAGGGAAACCAGCCAGTAAAACAAATAGCTCGCCGTGTTAGTGCGTCTCTCTCTAATATCATAACATAGTGAGGTAAGGGTTTGAATTCTGCAAACAGCGAGTGTGTGGTGTGGGGGGGGGTTGTGTGTATGTGTGCAATTATCTTTGAAAGGAGTGTCCTTTTTGGAGACTGTGAAAACACACTAAAAGAAGTACATTACTCTTTGGAAAGTCTGATGATGTCACCATCCTACAAATACTGCAGGAGAAGGGAAACCAGCCAGTAAAGCAAATAGCGTGCCATATTAGTGTGTCTCTCTCTAGTATCATAAGATAGTTAGGTAGGGGTTTAAATCCTGCAAACAGTGTGTGCAATTCCCTTTGAAAAGAGCATCCTTTTTGGAGACTGTGAAAACACACTAAAAGAGCAACATTCCTCTTTGGAAAGTCTGATGATGTCACCATCCTACAAATACAGCAGGAGAAGGGAAACCAGCCAATAAAGCAAATAGGGTGCCATGTTAATGCGTCTCTTTCCATTGTCATAACATAATTAGGTAGGGGTTTAAATCCTACAAAGTGTGTGTGTGTGTGCAGTTTCCTTTGAGAGGTGTTCCCTTTTTGGAGACTGGGAAAACACAGTAAAGGAGGTACATTCCTCTTTGGAAAGTCTGATGATGTCACCATCCTACAAATACTGCAGGAGAAGGGAAACCAGCCAGTAAAACAAATAGCGCACCGTGTTAGTGTCTTTCTCTAGTATCATAACATAGTTAGGTAGTGGTTGGAATCCTACAAACGCTGACCGTGTGTCTGTCACTGTTGGTCAACGCAGTGTGGGTTTTGCTTTTACTATGGTATGACATCGTATGATGACAACAGTAAGTGCATTGCAGACATCAGGTATCTGCGTGGCAAATATATATGTGTACATGTCCCCTCAATCAGTACATAGGTGTGAAGCCTGCATACTACATTAATACATTTATTTCCATTGACAGGTTGTGCTGCTGCTTCTCAGATTGTAGGTCACATATGCATGTATGTGGCATAGCCATCCACTGTCGTGTTCTGTGGCCAAGGCCATCTGTGGCACACACACACATAACAGTTACTTAAGAGTAGTGTGAGTGAGGGTATATGCCTGGGGTATATGTCAGACATGGTCATACACAACAAAGTCTGCCAAGAATGGACAGTCTTTATAGGTGTATGACTGCCTTGTGGATATGCATTCAGACCTCTAATGTCCTATGTGATACACCTTGGGACTCCACAATACCTATGGATATGTGGATACCAAGGGGCACATGACATAACATGGGTCTGTATGTACACACTGGTACCTGACGTACATGTTGAGGGCTACCACCTGTGTGGTACTGGTGGGATAGTATGTTTAGTACATGAGCATGACTATGCCATACTCACCATACTGCTATACAGCATGTATCACACAACAGGTATCTGTCTGTATGATACCCTTGTGTAGGATATGCATCCCATCCAGGGAATGCATTGTAGGCCAATCCATGCATTCTCAGATTTGGATGGATACATCCCTAGTGCATCTGCATGTACCTAAGGGTGCTATATGACACACAGGTGTGGTCACAGTAATGGGTGGCGGTCATCACCACTGGTTAGTTTTATAGTGTAGCACCGGAAGGATCCAATTGATACTGGGTTCCCTACTACTGTGTGTCATTTGTCAGGACATCATCCAATGATTACTTATAGTCATGTTGTTGAGGTTGTTTATACTACCAGACCGCAAATCATTGACTGATATTAACGGTATCACCCGCAACATAGTGTCAACCCATATCATACACACGTCTACCCATGTTATTACATAACTGTAGTAGAATGCATAATGGCCATTGAAAGATGCAATGAGATGTTAACAATGTGTACAACAGGGTATGCCACATGTCCCATGTGTCCACTATGCACGTACATCCTGAGAGTGCACACCCACCATGTTCACATATGTACACTTGCTAATCTGTACTGCACAAATCACACACATTCTGTCCACTCACTAACACATGCTGGCAACACATCACACATCAGCCAAGTGGCACATGGGTGGATAATACATACTCATACCTAACAGTGGTGTAAACAATGCTACATTGACAATCAGAGCTTTGATGCATAATGTCTGCTCAGATATACCTACAAGGATGTAGTTACACTTCTTTGTTGACAACTTGCTATTATTGCTACACTGCTATAGTGTCACCCTGTGCATCAGCACCATGTTAGCCTGTCCCTCCGTCGATAATGCAGATGACAGGAGGAGGCACAGGTATCATCATATGCACAGGGCGTTTTGTTGTTTGCCAGAGCCTGACATTGACCCATCCAATCGACATGTCTATGTGTGTGTGTGTGTGTGTGTGTGTGTGTGTGTGTGTGTGTGTGTGTGTGTGTGTGTGTGTGTGAGGGACAACAGTACAGCATGGGCCAATGTTGATGTAATGTGTGTGTGTATGTGTGAGCCCTAGTTGTTTGGTTAATGTGTGCGTGTCTGCATGCACATAGCTCCGTATTTGGCTGCCATATACGGTGGTTTATGGGACAGCACAGACTGTACCTGCTTGGCTGTACAGATCACTGTCTCTGGCAATGGACACAGTACCTGTGCCTGGCAGGGGTGCTACGGACAGTATCGGGTACCAACCCTGACTGGGTACTGTCATCAGAGGCAGAGGTATGACGACTGGACCCATTTCCCTGCTGGGACTGGCCAGAGCCACGTGCACGTGGTCTACTGGGACAGACAATGGACAAGCCAGCCCCTGCATTGCTGGGGCTGGTACTGCCACTACGGGAGCGGCTGTGAACTGTGGGTCATCTGCGACCACTGCCAGCTGTTGCTGTTGCTGGCATGCATCCGCGTCGACATCACAACTGTTTCGCATGGTCCTGGCATAAGGAAGACATGTTGTGGAGGGCATCTATTGTCTCCCCCCAGTGTCTATCAATGACCTTGGTGTACGTCCGGATGGCACCGGCAAGGTCACGGATGCTGTCATTGATAGCGGTGTAATGTGCCCTCTGCGCCCTAAGTCCCTGCCTGGTGTACCGTTCCATACGTGCCTGAGCCTGCATTACAGCCCGGAACATAGTGGTCATCGTAAGACCTGTGAGGCCACACCTGCCAGGGGCAGTACGTCCAGTGGTGCTCCCCCGAGAACCCCTGGACCTCCGCCTATGTGGTACCATTCCAGGTCTACGGCTATGGCTGCTGTGAGGGGATGCAATTGTCATGGATACCACACACTCCTGGTCAATGCTAACTGTATGCTGTCCCTCCCCTATGGCCATTGGTGGTGAGGGACGTAATGGCAGTATGAGCGTGCACATAGATTGGGTTGAATGCTGTGTACTGTCGATTGGTAGACCAACGACAGACCCTGTCAAATCTCCCTGTCCCAAAATACATGTATCATCATCACCACTATCCGTGGCAGTGGCTTCAGGTCGTCTGCTGCTTTCGCCAACCCTACCTCAGCACCTGTGAGAGGAAGACAGGAAACACACGTTATGGTCTGCACATGCACACATGAACACATGCACACATGCACACAGGAACACAGGAACACATGCACACAGGAACACCAGGACACATGCACACTCCTCACTACAGCAGATACACACAACAGAAATCCAAATCATACTCAATACTGGTTGAAGGTGGGTGACAGTATCACAAGGCAAACAGTCATGTCACACGTGTCAGCATGCAGAATAAGTGTTGATCAAGTCCATGCAGTATGCGTGTAGACAGCCATAGTTAATGACAGTGTACATGGCTGTGGTACATGTGTGCACATGTTCAGTGATTGCCTACACCCTGGAACACAATGTGTACAAGGACGCAACATTTCTGTGCAAGTATTATAAGCTCTGCAATGTTCTGTGCACCATCACACACAGGTGTACATACCATGGCTGCATGTGTTATCTGTGTGTCAAATGGATTTCCATGTCTGATTGCAGTGTCTGTGTTTATAGCAGATAATTGTGGACACAGGTGTAGCACATGCATGCTATGTACACACACGAGATGAGTGGTGCATGTATATGTGATGGGATGCCAATCCTGGACATGGCCATTGTAACAGTATGAGGTTTAGTACCATTAGCCATCATCATCATGCATCATGTGGTCACTCAAGGCCACTAAAGTGTGCTAGACCACCGCCTAGCATGCTGTACCTGAACTGCAGTACCGTGGGTAAGTTCACAATTACACAGCCATGTTGCACAAGGGTGTGTGAGGTGCCCAATAGGGAGCATTGCCTAACATGACTGTGTTATGTGTTGAGGAGTGCTGCACAGCCCCATGCTAGGCCCCTACCCCTCAGGTATATTATGTGTGGTGTGTGGATGACATGTGGGATACTGAAGCATGACCTGGCAGCGGGTGTCCATTTACACTATGTGTAGCATGTTGAAGTGTACTGCGTATAACAAACGTGTTATGTTGTGTACATGTGTGTCAACTATGCCTATCCAATGTGCAGTACAGTGTTGCCACATTTGTGTCTGATGCTCTGTGAATTGCATGTTATTGAGGCAGCTACTGACATTACTGAGATGTTTCACGTCTCAAAGCAAACATGCACAGCATGCATTATGCGTAGGTGTGTTATGTGTACATGGCCTACACCTCACCTATGACATGCACAGTTCAATACCAAGTTTAAAGTGTTAAAACACTCACCAGCATGTAACGTCTGCCCTGCTGTCACACCAGAGGGACCTGCAAGAATATGACACAGTTTGTCAGTGGCCACAACTGTGGCATTGCTACTGTGAGTGTGCTAAACTACAGTAGAACAACAGGCATAGATGTACATATACTATTCAAATTACACACAATAGGCAACACAACTGCTAAACACAGTACACATCTTACACATGCATAATCTAACAATACAGGTAACAGTAGTCTACAGCTAGGGCATGTTACCTGCACACTCCATGTCACCATGCTGGGTGGCTCCGGCCTCTATGATGACACATGTGTGATGTTGTTGCTGCTGTAGGCCAGGAGCCACCACACTTAGCAGCAGTTCCTCCACTCTGGTGAGGGGGGGTGTATGTCCACCCCACCACCTGTGGCAAGCTGTTGTCTGTGGATATCAGACGCCCGCTGCTGGACATGTCTAATTAAATCACTGCAGTGATGGTGTACCTGCTCATATGTCCGGTTATGCATGCCTATGTCATTTACCTGACGGACAAGTTCTTGCCACAGTGCAGTATGCTCCTGCTGGTGCTGGCTGGCCCTGGAAAACAGCAGGTTATAGTGCTGAACCAGGCTGTGGTGTATTTCCTGTTCTTCTGCAGCTGTGTAGCAGGGATTCCTGTGATGAGCCATAAGCCTGGAAGACAAGTAAACGATATGTGTGAGCAAGTCATGTGGCACACTTAACATTATACAGTACAGATATCAGTTAACTGCCATATATAGCATCTGTTCGTCTGTCAGAGGATACACACATTCAATACCACATATCAGTGCTCAGCCCACAGCTGGCTGACAGTGCCTGCCACACTCCATATGACACACCAGTATACACCAGTACTCCGCTCACTGTTTGGGATCCAATGCACAGCCTTGCCAGGGGGGTACATATCAAGCTAATGCATGCAGAAATATGTCATTCATTGCAATGAATGTGAAGTACAGTTACAGTATAACCAGTAACCCACCCTAGTTGTTGATGCCATACCACTACCTAACATATGTGCACAATTGTTAATATAGCTGGCATACTGCTGTAACAGAGTATACATGTTGATAGGTACACACGCAAACCCTGCATCACACATGTGATTGCGGACATGGTACAGGCATCATTACACACACATCAGACATTCATACAACACACAAATGTATGCTGACACAGATGAGTATTTCCTGTGTACCTTACAGTACTGTGTGCCCCTACTTACAGATACCTATGCCTGAGGAATGTAATCTGTGCAGACTACAGGAAACACACAAGACAGTGTTACCAGGGAATGTGAACATACACCATACTGTGCTGTTTAGGCCTACAGCTTCAGGTGGTACAACAGTTCAAATGTCGGCTGGATTCACCAGCAGTACCACTTAGTGAGCATACATTTATTGCTTCAGCCTATGATGGGACACCACAGTCATACACAAGGAACTACGTCACAACATATACCATCCTACTATGTCTGCATCCCAATAACTGACACATCTTTCTCTGGCCTCACACTTAGGACCCAAATGACCATGACAAAAACTACCTCACACTTAGCTATCACACCATTACAGACCTTGCACACATTCACTGTCACACTCATTCCACCTCACATAGCAGGTATTGCACTGTGTACATGTCTGTGTGCATTGTGTCATAGGTAGGTAATACACTATTGTCCCTGGGGCCTACAGCAGCCTAGCCATATGCTACCCTGGCCTTTGACACACATGTAATTAAATTTCACTTCCTCCTGTCAACCGGATACACAGAGGTGATTCCCAGGGCGTGTTACCTATCCCCCAGACAATCATCAAGGGTATGTCTGACATCTGCTACTGAGGAGCCTTGTTTGTTAATGCTGAGTGGTTTACTCCAGAGTATGGCATATTTGCCAGTAGGAGCCTATCCCTCCAGCATGTGCTGTTTAGTGAGGTTGCAGGGATTAGGGACCTAGGCAGTGTAGCCCGGTGGGATTGTGAGGTGTTGACATGGTGATTGTCTGACTGCTATGGATATGGCATACCTCTGTATGTTCAGCAGAGGTAAACTCTGGGTGGCCGGTATGCAACGCACTGTAGCTGTGGCTATGTGAGTCAGTCTGCATAGGGTATGTGTTTCAGGGCAGTATTACCCTTTGTAAGGTATGCCTGTGACCTTTCCACTTGCTGTAGTTATCATGTGAGGTACATACCACATGGGGCATTGTGATGAGTACAGGGGAACACTGACCTATATTTCCGTACATGACACATCGTTTGTGATGACACGTACCATGCAGACAGATTACACGACTAGTGTGGCACTGTGAATATCAAAGGGGAGGCTACTGTCCACCTGTGTCCCATGTTCCCTTCTGACACCTTCAGTGTTAGTCAGGCAACCACCTATCTGGTAGTTAGTGGGTAAAGTGTTCTGGAATGGGGTATGGCACTGCAGTATCAACAGTGGTGTTCAGTCCATGCCTTGGTCACCAGGCACCTGTTGCAATACGTCTGACCCTGTGTCTCCCTCTCTCACTATATATATATATATATATATATATATATATATATATATATATATATATTTATATACATATATATTTATATATCACTCTATATATACATATCTATATATATCTATATACATATATATCTATATATATATATATATATATATATATATATATATATATATATATATATACACATATCTATATATATCCATAGATATCCATATATATCTGTATATATCTATATATCTCTATATATATCTCTATATGTATACATGTATATATATATATATATATATATATATATATATATATATATATATATATATATATCTATATATCTACATATCTATATATATGTATATATGTATATATATATATATATCTATATATATATATATATATATATATATATATATATATATATATATATATATATATATATATATATATATATATATATATGTATGTATATACATGTATATATATATATATATATATATATATATATATATATATATATATATATATATATATATATATATATATATATATATATACATACTTGTAAACAGCCATTGCTGTACATATACATGCACATATATGCACATATACTGCCCACCTTTCATGGTGGGAATATCAATTATGGAACAGTTGTGAGACATACAATTATGTAATAATATTGCAGTGTTGTGCAGAATGCATTTCACTGTCCTCAGGCCATATAGCCGTAGCAGACTTCACTGGCTGTAACTCAGTCCCACAGCATTTAACCACCACATGACATATACCTGCACTGCTTGCTGTTTTCAATGCCACGCACTATAACCTACATAGATATGTGCGCATAGCAACCTGCAAATAAATATATATGTCCAGCCTTCACTAACAGTTGCAGTATGTCCCTTGCCCTATGCACATCTGCATATACATATATATATGGACTGCTACCACATAAGGAGTGTTCACAGAATTTAGAGTACCCTTCAGACACATCATTTGGATGCCAGCAAATACATCTGTGTTACATACCTTACCTTTGTATTTCTCACCTCAGTCTGTTGTACCTGTTGATGTTTTTTTTTTTATTTATTTGTTTAGGTTGGTGTCTTCCACTGCCTCTGTTTGTTTTTTTTTTTTGGTTGGTTGGTGTCTCCAACTGCCTCTATTTGTTTTGGTTGGTGTCTCCAACCGCCTCTGTTTTTTTTTTTTTTTTTTTTGGGGGGGGGGGTTGATGTCTCCAACTGCCTCTGTTTGTTGTTATTTGTTGGGTTGGTCTCCAACTGCCTCTGTTTGTTTGTCTGTCTGTCTGTCTGTCTCACTCACTCTCTCTCTCTCTCTCCAGTTGCTGCAATGCTATTAGTGCATGTGTGGACAGCAATTACAGGCTGCTTTTGTAGGTATCTGCACATGTGCATGTGATGGCCTCTGCACCAATTTGTGCCCACCATTTAGTAATTGCATGCAGCCTGCTGTGTGGTAATTGCAGTTCTCACTGTGATTTCAGGACACTGCTATAAAATGATAGGTTAGGTAGGCGTAGACCTTTCAGTTTTGCAAGGTGGGGACCATGCTTGTTTGCTGTGGACACTGTTGTGTCAGTCAGAAGGTTGGTATATGTCTCATATCTGAAGCTGGGTTGTAGCCAGTGAAATGCATGTTGTACTGAAACCTGACTGTTGCTTCTTCCAGTACACTCTTCTCAGTGTGTAAGTTTACTCACACCTCCTAATGCTAACACTGGATACATGGGAGTATGTACTTTCTTTTGGAATTAGGGAATTAACTGGCATACAACAGTAGTTATTGCAATGTATTCCTATGGCTTTCCTATTTTCCCTTTACATTCACTCCTTGTAATGCATGTTATATTTCTTTATTGCAATGTATTCCTATGGCTTTCCTTTTTTCCCTTTACATTCACTCCTTGTAATGCATGTCATATTTCTTTATTGCAATGTATTCCTATGGCTTTCCTATTTTCCCTTTACATTCACTCCTTGTAATGCATGTTATATTTTTTTATTGCAATGCATTCCTATGGCTTTCCTATTTTCCCTTTACATGCACTCCTTGTAATGCATGTTATATTTCTTTCAGCACCAAGTTATTGTATATCTGCTGTGGCTTAGTGGTATATCATGCAGACTGGTGAGCCCAAGGTGTGGGTTTGAGACTGACAAGGGTATTTTATTTTGCTGCTGAGCAATACAAGGGCCTTGTCATACAGAGTGACAAAGGGCACTTTTAAGCAGTTGTAAGCGAATTGGCATGGGTTTGCATGATGCTTAGCGATGCTAAGCAACGCTTAGCTTAGCTTATTGTATTTTAGCAATACTAAGCTAAGCTTAGCTTAGCTTATTTTATGTTAGCAATAGTAAGCTAAGCTTGGCATAGCTTATCATATCTTAGCAATGCTAAGCTAGGCGCACACATGTGCACACTGGTGCAAACCCGCTTACTACTGTTTACAAGTGCTCACTCAAGCTAACCCCTTCGCTCTTGTCTTTGACAGAAAAGTAAATGGGGAGATAGGAATGTGGTGATAAAGGGTGCTCAAAGAGTGGAAGACAATAGGGAAACTAACTTGGGACGTACAGGATGGGTGTGGAGAAGGTCCATAGCTGCCTATTTCTTTACCAGCAACAGCTATGCATATGCAATACATTAGGTGGGATATTAGAAACCTTCCACCCCTGAGAGAGTGATGAGGACATCTAAGTATGTTGTACTACCAATTATGAATGTCAGGCACATGCATTGTTTGTGAACTTCTATACTGTCATTCGTACGTTACTCACATCTGAACAGTTTGTGATTTGTGTTGGCATTAGCACAGTCTGCTCAGGACATCTGGACATATTTCTGTACTGTGTATGCCTACCTACACCCTTGGTTGTGCCTGACTACATGGGTATATAGTACCTTTGGGTAGGGGTGCAGAACTGCAGTGCGCATTATTTATTATTGTGTGATGTTTATCTTACTGAACATGCAGAGTTGCTGTGTACCTGTAAGTCTATGAAGGCTTGTAGTCTGTCTGAGTAGCACCCACCTGTGGACATATCCAGATGGTAGACAGAGGTCAGCCTAGTATTCTTTGACTGTGCACCACAGCAGTCTTTTCAGCACCTGAACAATGGCATTGTCACAGGTGGTTGCTAGCAGTACATGGCTACATCCTTTGCTATTTCTGTGTTGTACTTCTACATAAGGGCATGCTTGTGGGATTCATTCTACAGCTATTTGCAGAGTGTGTAACAGCAGACAAGCTGATATGCCTGTGTGTTTCTGACTCTTCCAGGCCTCTGTTAGTCTCAGGTATATATTTCAACAGTCTCAGGGAAAGGTACATATAACTAAGATACACCTGTCATATAGTTCAGACATTTTGCAGTTCAGACTTTGGGTGATTCAGAGCATTTCTATTACTACACCTTTTCTGACGTGCAAGCAGTGTCTACTCTCATTTATTGACATTTGTTATTAAGTGAGATTCAACACTTTTCTGCCTACTGTTAGTACATTTCACAGGGAGTCAGAGGGGCACAGCTAACATTTGTTTACAAATCAGGGTCATCACTGTAGAGCAGTCACTGTTGGGAGGTCTGGCCTGTGACCTATGCAAATATGCCAGTGTTTATCCTGCCCTGATACTGTGTGGGGTTTGTAAGCTGCTACTGTAACCTTATTCCCTACTAGCATGGCTGATTCTCTTTTCACAGTCATGTCATGCAATTCAACAACACCTGCTGGTTAAGGCCCACAGAACAGGATTTGTGGTATGATATTCCTATTTTCCCTTTACATTCACTCATGGTAATGCATGATACATTTCTTTCAGCACTAAGTTATTGTATATCTGCTGTGGTGTAGTGGTACTTCATGCAGACTGGTGAATCCAAGGTCCTGAGTTCAAGACTGACAAGGTTTTTTATTTTGCTGCTGAGCAGTACAAGGGCCTTGTCATACAGAGTGACTAAGACACTGTTAAGCAGTTGTAAGCGGGTTTGTGTGGGTATGCGCAATGCTTAGTGATGCTTAGCTAAGCGCACACAAGCTCACACTTGTGCAACCCCGCTAACTACTGCTTAAAAGTGCTTACTCCCACTAACCCCCACGCTAATTTCTTTTAAAGAAAAGAAAATGGGGAGATAGGAAAGTGGTTAAAAACGGGGCACAGAGAGGAAAAGACAGTAGGAAAACAAGCTCAGGATGTGCAGGAAGGGTGTAGGGAAGGCCCATAGCTGCCCATTTCTTTAACAGCAACAGCTGTGCATATGTTGAAAATTTGGAGTGAGTTTTGAGACCTTCCACTCCTGATAGAGGGGTGAGGACAACATAGTTTGTTGCACTGCCAATTAGAATTATCGGTGTACATGTCCTATGGACATGTGTGCAAAATGGGAAGCTATGTATGGGGCATAATTTTTTTTGGGTACAGATTGCCCTTTTTTTTTTTTTCAGGGGAGAGTGATAAGTGAGGTAGGGGAAGTAGGTATATTTGGGGAGGTAGGTTGGGGAGGTAAACAGACAAGACAAACAAGACGCATACAGGGGCATAATTTGACACATGGGGTGGGTGAATATAATTGACGGGGAAGGTTGTTTGGAAATCGCAAGCCCATGAGCCCACAGATGGTAACAGTGGAACTGAGATCCCCACCTATGGGCAGTCACCACTGCACCTTCACAGCCCTGGGGGTAGCTGTGCTGGGGGCTGAGTAGGATGGGCAGGCTTATCCGTGAGACACACCACTCTTGCCTCAAGCCAGCATAGGGGATCAGCGACTGAACGCTGGATCTCCCTACGCACCACAACCCATACCCTTCTAAGGGTGACGGGTGGCCCTTCCCTGCCCACGCTTGCATGGGGGGGACGAGCCCCATCCCCTGCAGCACTTCCACCCGAAGGTGGCACAGGACCAATGGAGGAGGGGAGTTCGGGCTGGGCACCAGAGCCACTGGTGCCAGGTGCACGCGCCAACTGAGGAGCGACAGGTGGGTCCGCTGGGACCGGCCTTCCCATACGTTCTGTGATTAGGTGTGTTTCATTACAACATAAACAGCAGCATTCCAGATTAGTTGTAACAGCATGCAATAATATTCCCGTTAACCCAACACACCACAGTTCCAACAGTTGAACAGCAAACATAACACATGCATATATTGAACAACAGTGGTTATTCCAACCGCATGCAGGGATGATTGGTAGCAACAGGCCACCATGAACGTGGTGTTTGAACAGGGCACATTCATCAACATGAGTGCAAATATTTATAGAACAATAGGACATATATCCCAACAAATATTTAAGATTACTCATACCCATTGAGGTGTGGAATTGCATGGTTTATGCACAAACAGTAGGGTGTAGAAAAAACCTCCGTTAACATCTTATAAACACTTTTACTTTACACTACATTCCTAGTGACTGCAGGTGCGTATTCCCTACATGTATTATTAAACTTGCCACCATGCATTAGGTTGTGTAGTGGGTTTGGCTAGTTCAATCTATTCTTGACCTATATCTCACATACTAATTGTCCAGGATGCAGATGTTACTGCTACATATTTCATGGTTGAATTTATATTTCTTTATCTACATATCTGGATGTTTTCACATGACATTTTCACCTCAAATTGTACAGAACCCTGCATTTATTGAAGCACACTTACATTTCTGGGGAACATATTAGCATGCTACTCATGTGCCAGATGTACTTATGCATGCCAGCCAGTAACTGACTGTTGAGGACTATATAATTACTTCACCGCTACTAGCACTTCCAATACCCACTTTAGATGGGACTGCAGAACTCTGGGTTGCCAGCACTTTCTAACACATTACTATTTGTATAATGCAAGGGTACAACAACATTTCTTTCTAAGTGAAACAGACACACTCTGGGTTTTAGACCTTTATTAATGACATTACACACTTTTCCACAGGCTCACTCCTTTATTTGTTTTAACGGTATATATGGCAGACATGTTCACGACGTATTATACCTTTATTAATAGGTTAGCACACTCTTTTTTCAGGCTCACTCACATATTCTTTTATATGACAGTGCCTGCAGAGATATTATTCCAGACATTTGTTACCTTTCTTAATGGGTTACTACACTCTTTTTCTGCCGCTCTAACATTTTTATCTGACAGTACATGCAGAGGACTTATTCAGTCCATTTTATGGCTGTATTATTGGACTACAGCACTTTCTTTCATGCTCTCTCCCATATTTTATATAACAATACATGCAGAATAATCACTAACCTGCCTGGTGGCGCAGCCTATCAGCATAGGCTTGCTGATTTGTAACACGGTCACCTGCAGCTGTAAAGTAAATGAAGGGATATTGAGACATTCCTATCCATTATACATACTCCATTTTAAATTCTTACATACTGCATTCCATGGCTACATACTCAGTAATGTGGCATACCGCATCCCACGGGCCTCCTGTAAACATTGGTTCAGGCAGTCCTCCTATTTTCTCTTCAGGTCCGCATGGTGGTAACAGACCTGCTCACCAGTCCGAGGAACGCCTGTGGCACTGGTGAGGTCATGAGCTAACCGGTTCCAAGCCTCTGCCTTGTACTCCGTCCCTTGGAACTGGCCCTGCATGAGTCGTGCCTCGTGACGGTGGACTAGGAGCAAAACTATGTATTTGGACTCCTCGATGCCCCATCTATATATATATATATATCCACTATTCACAAACAGTTGCAGTATGTCCCTTGTTCAATACACATGTGCAGATGCTAATATATCTGACACAGACAGATCTCTCCATATGTGTGTGCCATACACACACAAGGATCACACTGTTGTAAGTACATGTACCTCACTGCTGACCTGTTGGGCCTTGCTGCAACATGAACAGGTGTCACATGTGAGCACACAGTAATATCAGAGGGTGTATACATAGCTGCTGATGCTGAATTAGCATACTAGCCTGGTACAGCTGTTGCCAGTGCTAAGCTGCACATTAATATGACTATCATGCATCAATAATACAGTCAAAATGTTACTTTAATAATTGTTTCAGTGGTTGTTTTAAGTAATTATTTTGATAAATCCTCTGCTTTTTTAATCAAATAAGGCTTAATAGAAATATGCTCATTTAGTCCCGGGGGTGGGTGGCATTCAGTCTAATTTGCTGATAGGTCTCCCTACAGCATAGCCAATTCTCTCAATCTCCCCCTTTTGGGTCAATAGGTACTTGTTCAAGAATCCCAAAATGAAAGCCAGTGTGTTTAGGCTCCATTTGTAAATGTTTACTTAATGCATTATTAATATTCCCTTTTTTTATGTTATATAAATGTTCATAAATTTATTTGTTCAGCACTCTCTCTGACTTCCCTATGTAGAAACTAGGACAGTCTCTACACAGGGCTAAGTACACAATACCCTTAGTATGACAGTTACCCTTCTTTAAGTAAATCCTACTGTTGCCATAATTTTTTAAGGTGATGGGTACTTCATCCAAAATGTATCTACAATACCCACACCTACCACACCTACCAGTTCCCTTGTCCAAAGTAGTTGTGCATCTATAATTGTTACTTTCAAACACCCTTTTCAGATTTGTTCCTGTTTTATAAACAAAGTTAGGATGATCACCAGTGTCGGAAGAAATTATAAATGGTCGTGCAACTAGATATTCTCCTATTTTGGGGAAACCATTGGAAACTGTAAAAGGTCATGAAGTGGATAGTGAACAAGCTTTTAAAAGAGCTATGGTCCTTCAACACAGTAACATTACAAGGGAAGTTAAGGACCTCATTCAGAGAAATTGGAAGATGTTAAAGCACAGTAAGGACTTAGTACACAAAGTAGGTGATCATCCTAACTTTGTTTATAAAACAGGAACAAATCTGAAAAGGGTGTTCGAAAGTAACAATTATAGACGTACAACTACTTTGGACAAGGGAACTAGTAGGTGTGGGTATTGTAGATGCATTTTGGATTAAGTACCCATCACCTTAAAAAATTATGGCAACAGTAGGATTTACTTAAAGAAGGGTAACTGTCATAATAAGGGTATTGTGTACTTACCCCTGTGTAGAGACTGTCCTAGTTTCTACATAGGGAAGTCAGAGAGAGTGTTGAACAAACAAATTTATGAACATTTATATAACATAAAAAAAGAGAATATTAATAATGCATTAAGTAAACATTTACAAATGGAGCCTAAACACACTGGCTTTTGTTTTGGGATTCTTGAACAAGTACCTATTGACCCTACAGGGGGAGATTGGGAGAATTGGCTATGCTGTAGAGAGACCTATTGGCAAATTAGATTGAATGCCACCCACCCCCCCGGGACTAAATGAGCATATTTCTATTAAGCCTTATTTGATTAAAAAAGCAGAAGATTTATCAAAATAATTACTTAAAAGAACCACTGAAACAATTATTAAAGTAACATTTTGATTGTATTGTTTAACATAATTTTAAAGTATTTTAAATTTTTGACATCCTTTTCTTCTTCTTTTTTAGATAAAACTGTTATTTTGTGTTATTTTATAATTCTTTGATTCAAAGTTTTATCAAGTTTATTAACGTTTGGTAAACAAAGTGAATTTATTTGTGTTTTTAAATTTGACAGTTGTAAAAATGTGCGTGGTTACTTTAAATTTAGGTCAGACTGGTTTTGGCACCTTTTTTTAAAATGAAGTTATTTAAAGATGGCTGATTGAACAGTTACACTGTTTTTACACTTGAAAAAGCCATACAATTGAGTTAGGGTGCAAGCGCTTGTGGAATTTATACAATAAACGTTTCATGGACTTGCAACCTGTGTGCTGACATGATCGTTTTATTGGATGAATATGTGTGAGCAAGTCATGTGACACACATGACATTCTAAAGTACAGATATAAATTGATTGCAATATATAGCAACCTATTGGCTGTCAGAAGATACACACGTTCCATACCACATATCAGTTCTCAACACACAGATGCCTCACAGTGCCTGGCACACTCTATATATCAAACCATGTTTTGCACAGCAACAAAGTTATAACAGTATGGAAGACTAAACAACAGTACATGTCACACTGTATGTGACACAATGCACAACCTAGCCACAGGAGGTATATATCATGCTAATGCATCATGACATATGTAATCCATTGCAATGAATGTAAAGTCCACTGACAGTATTACCAGTATACCACACTAGTCATTGATGACGGACCCCTGCCTAACATTTGTGCACATTCGTTAATATAGGTGGCATACCACTCTACTAGACTATACATGTTGCTAGATACGCAGTTATATCCTGTAACACACATATGACCGAGGCCATGGTACAGGCATACCCACACACACAGCAGACATATGTAACAGACACAAAGGTATGGCGACCCAGGTGACCTTTACCTGTGGACCTTACAGTGCTGTGTGTCAGTAGTTACCAGACCTTATGCCTGAGGTATGTAATCTGCGAGATCTACAGGAAACACACATAACAGTGGTTCCAATAAATGTGCACGTACACCATACTGTGCTGTTTAGGCATACAGCTTCAGGTAGTACTACAGTTCAAACAGGAGTTGGATTCACCAGCAGTAACACCCAATAAGCATACATGTACTGCTTTAGCCTACAGTGGGACACCCCAGTCGACAATAAGGGACTACGTCAGACCATATGGCATGCTGCTTTTTCTGCCTAACAATTGCATACACATCTTTTGCTAGGATCACAGCTAGGACACATAATACCATGGCTGAAACAGTTTCCCACTAAGCTATCACACATATACCAAACTCTGACACATTCACCATCACACTCAGTCATCTCACATATCGATTATTGTGACAAGTACATGTGGGTGTGTATCACTTCATAGGTAGATAAGAGGCTATTGGCCCTAGGGCCTATAGAACTCTAGCCATATGCTACCCTGGTCTCTGACAGACAGGTATTTAAATTTCATGTGGCCCAGTCAAGCAGAGACACTGTGGTGATTGCCTGGGTGTATTCGCTGTCTCCCATACAGTCTCCAGGATTATTTATGACAACTGGTAATTAGGAGTTTTGTTTGCTATGGATAGTTGGTTAGTTCCAGAGTATGAGATGTCTCTGAGATAGGGATCTATCCCTCCAGCATGTGCTGTTTATTGTGGTCAAAGGGTTTGGGTCCCAAGAGTGTGTGGCTCGTACAGATTGTGATATGTTTACATGGAGCATGTCCAACAGATCTGGGTTTGACATAGCTTAGTATGTCAGTCAGAAGTCACCTCTGGGTAGGCGGTATGCAACACAGTGTAGTTGTGGGTCTGTGGGACGGTCTGCATAGGGCATCTGTTTGTCACCGGTATCACTCTTTGTGAGGTATGTCTGTGTCCTTTCCACTTGCTGTAGATGTCTTTTGAGGTACATACCACATGGGGCATTGTACTCTTATGTGTGTGGAGTAGAGGGGAACACTGACATATTTTTCCCTAGATGACACACCTTTTGTGATGACGTGTACCACGTAGTCAGATTACATGACTAGTGTGGCACTGTGACTATCGAAGGGGAGACTAATGTCCACCTGTGTCCCATGGTCTCTTATCACACCTTCAGTGTTGAGTAGACTACCACCTATGTGGTAGTTCAAGGGTACTGAGTCTTTGCAAGGAGGGATGCCAATGCAGTGTCAACATTGAGCTTGAGTCCATGGCTTTGTCACCAGTCATCTGTTGCAGTAATTATGACTCTCTCTCTCTCTCTCTCTCTATATATATATATATATATATATATATATATATATATATATATATATATGTGTGTGTGTGTGTGTATATAAATATATCTATATACCCACATACATATGAACATCCATTGCTGTACATATAGATATACATATAGGCACATATGCAGTCCACCTGTCATGATGGGTATATCAAGTATGGGAAGGTTGTGACATATACAGTTATGTCATAACATTGCACAGTGGTGTGCAGAATGCATTTAAGGTGTTCTCAGCCGATGTAGCTTTAGCAGGCCTCACTGGCTGCAACACTGCAAACCTGAAGAATCATACCCACAGTGTTTAACCACCACATGTCATATACCAGCACTGCATGCTGTCTGGTCTGCCACACACTACAACCTACATAGGAATATGCACATAACAACCTTCAGCAACATATATATATATATATATATATATATATATATATATATATATATATATAAATATATATCCACCATTCACAAACAGTTGCAGTATGTCCCTTGCTCAATGCACATGTGCAGATGCTAATATATCTGACATGGACAGATCTCTCCATATGTGTGTGCCATACACACACAAGGATCACACTGTTGTAAGTACATGTACCTCACTGCTGACCTGTTGGGCCTTCCTGCAACATGAACAGGTGTCACATGTGAGCACACAGTAATATCAGAGGGTGTATACATAGCTGCTGATGCTGAATTAGCATACTAGCCTGGTACAGCTGTTGCCAATGCTAAGCTACACATTAATATGACTATCATGCATTTGTTACTCTGTCACATCCATGTTTGCATAACCGTATGGGCTATTACCCCAAACAGACTTTGTACACACTACTGTACAGAACACAGATAACATGGATCAGATGTTTGACATTTAATGCTGGACTACATATGTCACCGTCACATCCCACTGCACACAGCAACACACTCATTTCCCCATTGGTTATGCAGGCCATCTGTGCATCGATACGTACTGCTGCCACATATGGATGATTCCAACTATATAGAGTATGCTTTATAAACATCTATTACATTCCAGTAAATACATAGCTGTTACATACCTTTCCTTTGTATGTGATCGTATATCTTGGTAAACTTCTTTTCCCAATATAGGTGTTGATTTCAATACCTTCTTTACTGTTCAGGAATTTTCTTTTATAGATTTTTATTTCAGTATATATTGATTTTTAATATTTTTATTTTCAATATATTAACTTTTCTAAATCATTTCTTTCAATATATTTTTCAATATATTTCTTTTTCAATATATATATATTTATTTTATATATAATTTTCTTTCAAATATTTTTTCAATATATTTTATTTCAATGTTTTTTTTAATATATTTTCTATTCAATACATTTTTTCAATATAATTTCTTTTGTCTGCATACTGATTTATTTTCAATATATTCGTTTTGTTATATTTTTTTACTTTCATCACCTTTTCTTTTCTTTTTTTTATTTGCTCTCTCTCTCTCTCCCTCCATACCTGAAATGGAATGATTGCATGTGTGGACAGCAAGTACAGCCTGCTTTTATAGGTATCTGCACATGTGCATGTCATGGCCTCTGTACCAATTGGTGACCACCATTTGGCAATTGCATGCAGCCTGCTGTGTGGTACTTGCAGTACTCACTGTCATAGCAATCCAGTGCTATAAATTGCTAGGTCAGGTAGGCATAGCCCTTTCAGAATTCCAGAGTGGGGACCATGCTTGTTTGCTGTGGACACCGTTGTGTAAGTCAGAATGTTGGTATACTTCTTCTAACTGTTGCTAAGGGTGTAGCCAGTTATTTGTATGTTGTACTCAGACCTGACTGTTGCCTCTTCCAGTACACAGTTGACAGTGTAGAACTGTACTCACCCCTAGAAATGCTAACACAAGATACATGGGAGTATGGAGTTTCTTTACAACATCTACAATTAGCTGCCATACATATGTAGTTATTGAGATGTTTCCATTTGTCACATGAACTGTTTGGGAACAGCTATACTGTGGATATTAATCTACTCAAGTCTGCACTGTTTGTGCTTTTTATTTTGCTGACATTATCAAAGTATACTCATGAAACTGGACAATTCCAGTACTGAGTATGCCTACCTATATCCTTGCTGTAGTTTGAACACACTGGCATTTTTGTAAATTTGTGTGGGGATTGTCCTGCTATGATACTGTGTGGGAGTTGTGACGTGCTGCTTTAACAGTATTTACTGCTAGAATGCCTGGCTCTGTTATCGCAGTCATGTAATGCAATTCCACAACAACTGCTGGTATAGTTCCACAGAACAGGTTTTGTGTTATGGCATTCCTACCTTTCCTTTATATTCACACATTCTAATGCATGATATATATATATTTCAGCAACATGTTGTTGTATATCTACTGTGACCTACTGGTACTTCATGCAGTCTAGGGTGTCCAAGGTCCGGGGTTCGAGACTGACAGTGGTGTTTTATTTTGCTGCTGAGCAGAACAAGGCCCCTCATATGCAGGGTGACTAAAGCACTTTTAAGCAGTTGTAAGTGGGTTTACACAACGCTTAGCAATACTTAGCTAAGCACACACATGTGCACACTCGCTTAAACCCGCTTACTACTGCTTACAAGCGCTTACTCCCGCTAACCCCCGCACTCATTTCTTTGAAAGAAAAGAAAATGGGGAGATAGGAAAGAGGTGAAAAAGGGGCACAAAGAGGGAAAAACAGTAGTGTAGGGAAGTTCCATAGCTGCCCATTTCTTTAACAGCAACAGCTGTATATATACTAGTAATTTGGAGGGAATTTTGAAACCTTCCACCCCTGAGAGAGGGGTGAGGACAACAAAGTATGTTGTACTGCCAATTGAATTTCAGTGTCTGTGTCCAGCGGACATTTGTGTAAAATGGGAAGCTATGTATGGGGCGTAATTTTTTTGTGGGAGCAGATTGCCCATTTTTTTTTCAGGTGAGAGTGGAATGTTAGGTAGGGGAAGTAGGTATGTTGTGGGAGGTAGGTTGGGGAGTTAAACAGACAAGACAAACAAGATGCATACAGGGGCAGAATATGACACATGGGGTGGGTGAACACAATTGACGGGGAAGGATGTTTGGAAATCGCAAGCCCATGAGCCCACAGATGGTAACAGTGGAACTGAGATCCCCACCCATGGGCAGTCACCACTGCAGCTTCACAGCCCAGAGTGTGGCTGTGCTGGGGGCTGTGTAGGAGGGGCAGGCTCACCTGTGAGTCACGCTACTCTTGCCTCTAGCTGGCGTAGGGGATCAGCGACTGAACGCTGGATCTCCCTACGCACCACAGCCCGGACCCTTCGGTGGGTGACAGGTGGCCCTCCTCTGGCCACGCTTGCACGGGGGGGACAAGCCCCATCCC
This sequence comes from Protopterus annectens, assembly GCF_019279795.1. Taxonomy (NCBI): domain Eukaryota; kingdom Metazoa; phylum Chordata; order Ceratodontiformes; family Protopteridae; genus Protopterus; species Protopterus annectens. The sequence goes on from NC_056729.1 coordinate 2,042,974, forward strand.
TGCAGTGCTTCCACCTGAAGGTGGAACAGGACCAATGGAGGAGGGGGTCCCGGGCTGGGCACCGGACCTGCTGGTGCCAGGTGCAATCGCCAGCTGAGGTGGGACAGGTGGGCCCGCTGGGACCGGCCTTCCCATACGTTCTGTGTTTAGGTGTATTTAATGACAACATAGCCAACGGCTTTCCAAATTAGTTGTAACAGCATGCAGTAATATTCCCATTAACCCAACACACCAGCGTTCCAACAGTTGAACAGCAAGCATAGCACATGCATATATTGAATGATAGTGACCATTCCAACAGCATGCAAGAATGATTGGTGGCCATAGGCCACCAAGATTGTAGTGTTGAACAGGGCGCATGCATCAACGTTATGCAGATATTTATAAACCAATTGGACATATGTCCCAACAAATGTTTTGAGATTACACATACCCATTGAGGTGTGGAACTGCATTGTTTATGCGCATACAGTAGGGTGTAAAAAGATAACTCAGTCATTGTCCATGCTGGTGTGAATGACCTGAGACGTACCTCCCTGGACTACATGAAAAGAGACATAGAGGAGCTCTCTGAGCATGTAGCCCAGGCCAGTATGACCCTGACCTTGAGTGGCATCTTACCCTCACCAAGAATGATGTCACAATATGAAGACAAGATGATCAATTTCAACAATTGGCTTAAGTATTGGTGTCATTCAAAGGGGATCCAATGCCTGTCAGCCTGGGATGACATGCTCGACAAGCCATAATGCTTCGCTAGGGACGGCTTGCACCTTTCACCCCTGGGCTTTCGGATATTGGCAAAGGCTCTTGCCACCCCCATAGTGCCTTTTTTAGGCAAGGCTCAAAAGACAAACCCACCTCCATAGGTATCACAAGGGATAGGAAACTAAGAGTAATGCTACTCAATGCCAGAAGTCTAAACCTCAAGATGCACGCACTCGAAACTCTCCTTAGCATGGAGAACATCGATATCTGTGCAGTAACAGAAACCTGGTTCAAGGCTCCCGAGGGCACCCCAGCACTACCAGGTTATACCTCATACCGTGCTTTTCAGCCCCAATACTTGGACTGAACCATAAAAGGAGGGGGAGTATCAATATTCGTCGAAGATACCCACACATCCAGGTTGGTGGCACAGCATGAAGCATCAGAGACTATCCCTGTGCAACTAACAGCGGGTAAAACTGCCTTCCAGTTTATAGCCTGCTAAAGACCACCCTCCCAAACCCAGGAACCCCACTTGGCCTTCCTGAGAACAGTGGAAAATATGAAGGTCTCTCCAAACACCATTATATTGGGCGACTTCAACTACCCAAACATAGACTGGGAGCATTACTCTAGCTCCAACACCCTAGCCTAAAGGTTCCTTGAATTTATAAACTCAAATGCTATGGAGCAACTTGTTACCACTCCCACAAGAGGGGAAAACATACTGGACCTGATCATCACCAACATGGGGGCTCTATGCTCCAGACCAGAAGTGTAACCCTCACTGGTAAGATCAGACCATAAACTAATCTCACTGGATATTCGCATCCAGTCCCCACCCCCTGCCCAGAAAAACACAGTGAAAAACTTCTCTAAAGCAAATTTCACACTCCTCAAAACCAAGGTGGAATCCTTCAAAGCCCCTGGGCCTGTGGAAAATACAGCCCAGACCGCAGAATCCTTTATAAATGCATTCTATGAACACCTTCAGGAATGCATGGATCATGCAATCCCAAATAAAACCAAGACCCAATCCTCCAAAGGCAGGCATCCTGTCGGGTGGACTCCAGCCATAAACAAACTATACAATAGAAGGAGGAAGCTACTACATGATAGAGCAAAATCCCAAAAAGGGAAGGCATCTCTGATCCGTATTAGCAAAATACTATGGGCACTCATAAAATCGTCTAAGGCCAGCTTCGAGAGAAAAATTTCACAGGACACTAAGGATAATCACAAGGCTTTCTTTAGTTATGTTAGGAACCTGGGTGGGAATTCCCAGATATGCTCAGAATTAGTCCAAAATGACAAAAAATACACCAAACCCACAGACATTGCCAACATCGTAGCTGATAGGTTCAGCGCAAACTTCTCCCCCCCCCCACCAAAAGGGCAAATATCTATCCCAGCAGATTGCTGCCCCCCTGACATCTCAGATGCTCAGGTAAGAGCCACCCTCTCCAAAGCAAAAAACACAGCATCAATGGGACCAGACGGTGTCCCGGGCTGCGTCTTACATGAACTCCAAGAAGAGCTAAACCCAAACATAAAACTACTGTTCATTCTTAGCCTTACTACAGGATATGTACCCAAAGAGTGGCGTACAGCAGCAGTGGTCCCTCTCCACAAAGGTGGTGACTCAATGGATCATGGAAACTATCGTCCCATAAGCCTGACTAGCTTGGTCTGCAAAGCTATGCAAAGGATCATCATGGACCTCATAAATAAAGATATTGGGGACCTACAGACACTGAATCCTACCAAGTTCGGCTTTGTTAAGAGCAGATCCTGCCTCTTAAACCTGGCCGATTTTTTTGAAAGAGTCAACAAGCCCATTGACGAGGGGAAGGTGGTCCACACAGCCTACCTGGACCTCGCAAAAGCCTTCGATACAATACCCCACTCGGGCATTATAGATAAGCTCACCAGCTTAAATATAAACCCCAATGTCACTAGATGGGTTGCAAACTTGCTCAAGGACAGAACCCACATGGTTAGAATTGCTGGAGCCATGTCAGACTCCAAACCAGTTACAAGTGGCATCCCACAAGGCTCAGTCCTGGTACCTCTCTTGTTCGGTATATATTTCTCAGAGGTGCAGGCCAACATGGAAGGACTATGGCTGACCAAGTTCGTAGATGACTGCAAAGTAGGCGCCATAATCGACTCTCCATCCGACATAAGCATCCTACAAAAGGGCCTCATAGAAACAGACAACTGGTGCCAGAGCCATGGCCTCAAGCTAAACACAAAAAGTGTATAGTCATCCCCCTTTGGCAAAAACAAAGTGCCCACAAATTACCACATAGGTGGTAATCCATTAAGTATGGAAGAAGTATTTAGGGACCTGGGGACCCAAGTTGATAGCAATCTCTCATTTGAAAACCACGTGGCCAAAGTGGTTAGAAAAACATTTTATATAGCCCACCTAATCATGAAGGGATTCACATCTAGATCAGGGGAGGTCATCGTGCCTCTTTACTCATCCCTCATCAGGCCCATAATTGAGTACAATGCCCCTTTTGGGATGTACCTTACCAGACACCTGCAGCAACTGGAAAGACCCCAAAAGTACCTCATCAAGAGGATCAATGGGCTCAGACAGATGCCATATGCTGCCTGGTTAAAGAAACTCCAGCTCTATTCAGTGATATACTGCCTGCTCAGAGGCGATCTGTGCCTGATGTATAAAGCCATGTCCAACCTGAAATTAATGGACATGCTGCACCTCAGAAAATCTAAATCCCATCGAGCTACGTGCTTGAGAGACTTGTACCTCAGCAGTGAAATAAATAGGACATGCTGGAGGGACAGATTCATAACCCAGAGGCTCCCTTCACTCTGGAATAAAATCCCAGTCCAGGTTAGGCAGAGTCCCTCATTGACTCTCTTCAAGAGGAATCTTGATGAGTGGATGGGAGATCGTAGGTTTACCCTGGGTATCACTTCTGTGTCACTGTTAGACAGAGGCACAGTATACTAACCTCGAAAAAGGGCATAGCAAAATTCATTTAAAATGGGTGGCAAAAGCCAAAGACACTCTGCCTAGGCTTATAAATGCCCTAGAGCAGATAGCCTAGTACGAACCTATGAACCTATGAACCTCCTTTAACAACGTATATAAACTTATAGTTTACACTACATTCCTATTGACTGCAGGTATATATCCACTACATGTATTATTACACTGGGCAATGTCCAATACATTGTGGGAATGTATTTTGCTAGTTAATTATGGACCTGACCTGTATCTAATATACAAATTGTCCAGGATGCAGATGTTACTGCTATGTATTTGTATATTTTATTTATATTCATATGTCTACATATCTGGATGTGTTCAGGTGACATTACCAGTTAAATTTTAACAGCCCCCTACATTTTTAGCAGCACACTGACATTTCCAGTGCACACAATTACAAGCTACTCATGTTCCAGATTTACCTATACATGCCAGCCTTGGAACTACAGCTGAGGACTGTATATATGCTTAAGAGATACTGCCACTCCCTTTGTTCTCTTTCTATGGGCATACCCAAGTGTGGGTTGACAGCGCTTAATACAACACTACTATTTCTATACTGTAAGAGTACATCTACATTTCAAAGAAGGTGACACAGACATACTACAGGTGTTATACCTTTATTAATTAAATTGCACACTTTTCTAGTGGCTCTCTCATTTATTTGTTATTACAGTGCATGCAGGCATCTTATTCAGGATGTATTATACCTTCATTTATGGTTTACAACACTCTTTTTCTGGCTCTCTCACTTATTCTATATAACAATACATGCAGGGAAATAATTCAGGACTTATACCTTTATTAATGGGTTACAACACTCTTTTTCAGACTGTCTCACTTATTTTACATAACAATTCATGCTGAGAGGTTATTCAACCCTTATTATACCTTTATTATTGGGCTGAGACACTTTTAGCCAGTTTCTCTCACTTATTTTATAAAACAGTACATGCAGACAAATTACTAACCTGCCTTATGGCGCAGCCTTAGCAACCTATCTGCATAGGATTGCTGATTCACACATGGACACCTGCAGCTGTGTAGTAAATGAAGTGATATAGAGACATATACCTATCCATACTATCTACTACACTACCAATTTGTACATACTTCAGTCCATGGCTACCTACTCAGTAGTGGAGCATTTTGCATCCCACAGGCCTCCTGTATCCATTGGTTCAGTAGGTCCTGCTTGCGTCTCTTCAGGTCTGCATGGTGATGTCTGACCTGCTCACCAGTCCAAGGGATGCCTGTGGCACTGGTGAGTTCATGTGCAAAACGGTTCCAGGCCTCCACTTTGTATTCCGTGTCCTGGAACTAGCCCTGCAGGAGTCTAGCATCATGACGATGGACGAGGAGCCAAACCATCAGTTTTGACTCCTCAATGCCCCACCATTGTGCTCGGAAGCGAGAGCCCTCTCCGACACCAGCCATTGCTGCCTACAACTAGTTATGGCGGGTATTACCACCTATGAAACTTATATATGCCTCATTTCCCGCACTTATTTGTGATTGGCCATATTTGAAAGTTCTCAACTGAGTGCACACCTGCTTAGCACTGGGTAAACTTTGATTCATATGTATATGTGCGTTGACAGTCTATGAACAATAAATGCTGTCATGGCTTAGTGGATGAGTACTGTGATTATGGTGCACACTATCATGGGTTCGAGACCTGTCATTGCTTTTTTTATCTTACTACTGACCTGACCAGTAGGGGGTGTGGCTGTGTTTAGCGAACTTTGCTCAACTTTGCTCAACGTTGCTCGACGTTGCTCTACGTTGCCCGACGTTGCCCTATGTTGCCCGACATTGTGCTAGTTAGCACGGTGCACACCTCCGTGCAAACATGTTTGGTTTTCGCTAGTTGGCGCTAGTTAAAGCAGTGCTTAGCTATGGGCAATTATACTGTGCTAGTTAAAGCAGTGCTTAGCTATGGGCAATTACATTGTGCTAGTTAAAGCAGTGCTTAGCTATGGGAAATTATTCTTAAATGTGCTTAATATTGGTAAATGTTGCTTAGCAGTGCTTCACATTGCTTAAGATAGGTTACTTATCCATTCATTATTATGCATTAACGTCTCACTTTCTAACATATATTTATAATATCCTTCACTACTACATAGGCCATTTCGATGCATTTTAATATGATTTAAAAGGTAAATGTCAGGATTTATTTTTATGCACGGATTTCCTACTGAAAAAGGAGAGGGGAGTGGTGGGACTCAAACCGGGAATGCCTCCTCTTTGTGCGAAGGCTTTACCACTACACTATTGCTATTTGGCTTAATTTTCATATTAGTGGTTTATTATCCTCTTCAATGTCTAAACTGCTAACTGTAGCTAAGTAATGGGCACACCGACGCACACACATGCAAATACCGGCAGCTATATGTTGAATAATAAAAAAAAAATTGTTTACATTTTATTTCATTTATACAGGGCTTTTTAACGTGGGGGAGTGTAGTGCTGGGGGTATACACATTTGAGCAGACTCGCTCATATCTGCTGACATTTGCAGAGTTAGACATTTGCAGGGGTGTGGATATTTGGATTGCTCGGCAGTCTGACATACCCCCTGCACTCCGTGTTAGCCTGGGAGTTGAGTCAGCGTGCCCTCATGCATATGCATGACGCGCTGACATCTAACTCTTAGATGGCAGTCTCCGAGTAGGACTTGGTTCATCCTACACAGAGGATTACTGAATCCCCCCAATGTGTGTATTGCGTTTGCACATTGGATACATTGGATACACACTCTGAACTACTCACTGCAAAACATCTGACCAAAGGCACTGTTAATGGGGGTGAAGGGACCCAAAATAAATACCTCTTGTAATTGTTGATATCATCCCCTCCTGCACAGCTGAACAGATCTGCCTTACAACGCAATAACCAACACTTGAAACTCTCATATCCAGGACCCTACACAACATATCCACAACAAACTAACAGTAATCCATCTCAGCTGTACGATGTCAGGATGATATCAAAAACATATCACGAAAAACAGTCTGTCTACCATAAGGAATGTACAATGTGGAAGCAATAAACATTCCAATGATACACACACACACACACACACACACACACACACACACACATATATATATATATATATATATATATATATATATATATATATATATATATATATATACATACATACATACATACACACACATATACATATATTACTACTTATAGATATGTATAAGAATATATATATTTACAGGGTACAGAGCATATCAAACAGCTAGTATTCCTACTGTTGCCACCTTTTAAAATGGCCAGTGTTTGATTCTTTCATACAAAAGACAATTATTGCATGAAACATATACCTGCAGACAAGTCAAAGGATATGACACCACACAAGTTTGCATACGTAGAAATGTTTGTGTACTATTTCAATTGTAGATGCCATTTCATATAGCAGTTAGTTATTTGAACTACATAATTACTGAGTAATGCACTCTCAAACAAAACATTTGATACAGTAATCTGAAAACATAATATATGTAGCTGTCCAGGCTAAGGTCTTCAAGTAGTAAAACAGTAAAAAAAAAAAACACTTGCCTTGAAGATTAGAATCAATCAACACTTATTATTTACAGATGTAGTTCAGCAGCCTCCAATCACACTCTGTACTCAAACCCTAGGGGGGAAAGAATTAAGTTGTTACAATGAAAATGTATCTGTTACATAACAATGCTTAACTTAAAACATCGCTATCACACTGACAAACAGAACTGTCTGTATGACAGTAAGTTCTAGCTCACCGCTGTTCCCATGGTGAAATGTATGACAATGTACAGCCATAAGCCTTCATGTGTCTTACTACTGATACCTCTCACATGTTGTAACACCCTAGGTTAAAAAACATGCATATTCCTCCCTCATAAAATGACTTACAAGGGCATATAACAGTGTTTTACATACACTGACATCTGGACTGTACAAGGTCGCACTAATTTTGTCCAGCTGTACCCTCATATATATGGACTCTACCCCACAATTTGTGTGGGAATCCACACCATCACTGGAATGATAGCAGGAATGACAGCAATAAATAATGATATGTCACTATGT
>NC_056729.1:2060798-2070798 GCF_019279795.1 Protopterus annectens
ACACCATCTGGTCCCATTGATGCTGTGTTTTTTGCTTTGGAGAGGGCGGCTCTTACCTGAGCATCTGAGATGTCAGGGGGGGCAGCACTCTGCTGAGATAGATATTTGCCCTTTTGGTGGGGAGGGGGGAGAAGTTTGCGCTGAACCTGTCAGCTAGGATGTTGGCAATGTCTGTGGGTTCGGTGTATTTTTTGTCATTTTGGACTAATTCTGAGCATATCTGGGACTTCCCACCCAGGTTCCTAACATAACTAAAGAAATCCTTATGATTATCCTTAGTGTCCTGTGCAATTTTTCTCTCGAAGCTGGCCTTAGAGGATTTTTGAGTGCCCATAGTTTTTTCCTAATACTGATCAGAGATGCCTTCCCTTTTTGGGATTTTGCTCTATCATGTAGTAGCTTCCTCCTTCTATTGTATAGTTTGTTTATGGCTGGGGTCCACCAGACAGGACGTCTGCCTTTGGAGGATTGGGTCTTGGTTGTATTTGGGACTGCATGATCCATGCATTCCTGAAGGTGTTCATAGAATGCGTTTATAAAGGATTCTGTGGTCTGGGCTGTATTTTCTACAGGCCCGGGGGCTTTGAAGGATTCCACCTCGGTTTTGAGGAGTGTGAAATTTGCTTTAGAGAAGTTTTTCACTGTGGTTTTCTGGGCAGGGGGTGGGGTCAGGATGTGAATATCTAGTGAGATTAGTTTATGGTCTGATCTTACCAGTGAGGGATACACTTCTGGTCTGAAGCATAGAGTCCCCATGTTGGTGATGATCAGGTCCAGTATGTTTTCCCCTCTTGTGGGAGTGGTAACAAGTTGTTCCATAGCATTTGAGTTTATAAATTCTAGGAACCTTTGGGCTAGGGTGTTGGAGCTAGAGTAATTCTCCCAGTCTATGTTTGGGGAGTTGAAGTCGCCCAATATAATGGTGTTTGGAGAGACCCTCACATTTTCCATTATTCTCAGGAAGGTTGAGTGGGGTTCCTGGGTATGGGAGGGTGATCTGTAGCAGGCTATAAACTGGAAGGCAGTTTTACCCACTGTTAGTTGCACATGGATAGTCTCTGATGCTTTGTGCTGTGCCACCAACCTGGAGGTGTGGGTATCTTTGACGAATATTGATACTCCCCCTACTTTTGTGACTCAGTCCAAGTTTTGGGGCCGAAAAGCATGGTATGAGGTATAACCTGGTAGTGCCGGGGTGCTCTCAGGAGCCTTGAGCCAGGTTTCTGTTACTGAACAGATATCGATGTTCTCCATGCTAAGGAGAGTTTTGAGTGCGTGCATCTTGAGGTTTAGACTTCTGGCGTTGAGTAGCATTACTCTTAGTTTCTTATCCCTTGTGATACCTATGGAGGTGGGTTTGTCTTTTGAGCCTTGCCTAAAAAAGGCACTATGGGGGTAGCAAGAGCCTTTGCCAATATCCAAAAGCCCAGGGGTGACAGGTGCAAGCCATCCCTAGTGAAGCATCATGGCTTGTCGAGCATGTCATCCCAGGCTGACAGGCATTGGATCCCCTTTGAATGACACCAATACTTAAGCCAAATGTTGAAATTGATCATCTTGTCTTTATATTGTGGCATCATTCTTGGTGAGGGTAAGATGCTACTCAAGGTCAGCGTCTTACCGGCCTGGGCTACATGCTCAAAGAGCTCCTCTATGTCTCTTTTCATGTAGTCCAGGGAGGTACATCTCAGGTCATTCACACCAGCATTTACAATGACTGAGTCATATTTGTACTTGCCTTGGAGTGACCTGAGTGCTTGTGTTATGTGGTGGATCCTAGCGCCCGACAGGCAGCTCACCGTGACCTTCTCCTTGTGCAGCCTGGTGAGCGGGACGTCAGTGTGCCTGATGATAGTCACCTATTACAAGTGCATCAGGTGTGTTGTTTAGCCTTAAGGGCTGTGACTGTTTGGCACACTGGCTTTCTGAGCTATGTGTTGCATGTGTTTTGTTTTGGGGTAGAGGTTGCTTAGGTGTCTTCTTTGGAGGTCTCTGCTGCTTAGGCAGATTTTTATTTAGAGCCTCCGAGTATGTTTTTGTGTGTTTATGTGTTTGGTTTGCTGTCGTGGTAGGTCTATGTGAGACTGGAATTGTAGTGAGTGTGGTTTCCTTTTCCTCCTGACTGGTTATGCCAGTACTGAGTTGAGAGAGCTTAGCCTCCAGTTTGGCTATATGGTTGCATTGCTCACATGTGTTGGAATTTGTTGGGAGGAGGAGTGGGTTGTCTGTGTACATGAGGCAGTTGTAACATTGCCTCAAGATTCCCATATTCACCAGCTGGACAGGAGAGGAGATTGACAACTGACTTTGGACATGCTAGAATAGTATTAGGAATTCCTCTATAATTGAAAAAAGGGCCAATGGGGAACAAGGTACTCAAGGGGAGTTTGTGAGGGTGGAGTGCTTTTAATTTTTAGTGCTGACTTATATCATTGCTTTAGTGAGCAAGTGCCTGGTAACTTAAATGCAATGTGTTACAGGTAACTTAAATGCAAAAATGCCAAACAGTAACTTTCTTTCAAGTGAAACAAGGAAATAAGTACAGTAAGCAATGCAGATATCACTAGGGATCCACAGAAGCGCCGAAAATCCACGTTTTAGGTGGAATTACCGTTTTAGGGAAATAACAAGCAAACAAACAACAAGCATACAAACAAAGCTAGATTCAGCAGGCCTGGATCTAATCTATGCTACAGCAAACAAGGTGTACCAATTTTAGTACGAAACAGTTAAAATATTCAGGCACTATAAGCCTTTAACCAGAAATTCCCAGCTCAGAAGGGCAGAGTCCAGCCTCTCCTCCCACAAGAGTGCAGACCACGAACCTTCTTAATGTAAAATAACTGGCCTGAAGCCCAAGTGCTTAAACCAGAAGTAATACACTTTTAGAATAACAGACACTGAGCCCTCAATCAGCAGTTCCCAACTTAGAAGGATGTAAGCTGCCTGTCCTGCCACCACAGTGCAGGCCACAAACCTTGCTAATATAAAACAACTGGTCTGAAGCCCAAGTGCTTAATCCAAAATACTTTGAATGGTAGTTACACTTTAATCAAGTTACTACCAAGCAGTAATAAATACAATTGAATACTTTAAAGAATGCCTGGATTAGTGCTCAAGTTATACATACAAAGCTAGATTCAGCAGGCCTGGATCTAGCCTATGCTACAGCAAACAAGGTGTACCAATTTCAGTAAGAAGCAGTTAAAATATGCAGGCAGTATAAGCCTTTAACCAGAAATTCCAAGCTCAGAAGGGCAGATTCCAGCCTCTCCTCCCACAAGAGTACAGACCACAAACTGTCTTAATGTAAAATAACTGGCCTGAAGCCCAAGTGCTTAAACCAGAAATAATACACTTTTAGAATAACAGACACTGAGCCCTCAGTCAGCAGTTCCCAACTTAGAAGGATGTAAGCTACCTGTTCTGCCACTATAATGCAGACCACAAACCTTCTTAATGTAAAACAACTGGTCTGAAGCCCAAGTGCTTAAACTAAAAGGCTTAGAATGAGTTATACCAAGCAGTAATAAATACAATTGAGAACTTTTAAGATGACGCAAAAGCAAAATAAAGTAGGAAGAAACACAAATACAGTAAAATCAGATACATTTTTTTTGAGTGAGCAAATGAGATGGGCCCAGGAGTTACAGGACACAAACAAGTGCAAATCCAGGCCTTCAAATCAGAAAGTTGAGAGAGATGGAAGACTGCCCAAATGGCCAATAACTACAAATTCTGGGCCAGAACCACTCCTTATGTGGTAGACAGGTTACCTAATGCTTACCACTCCCACTGATAAGCTGGAAGGCTTCCCTCCAACACAGAAAGGCTTGGGGGACTCAGAAGCTTACAAACAGTCCTGGATACAGCAAATCTGTATCTGGAACACTAATTACAGGAAAGGAAGGAAATAGGCTTACAATTTTTTTTTCAGAAAAGAAGCAAAAACAGTAGTAAAAACAATTCACATGCAGTGCAAGCTGGTACACTTGAGTATGTAGCAATATTAGTCCACACACAGTTTGAAAAAATGTAATTAAATTAAAAAGGACTAAAAGCAAGTGCAGAAAGGGTTTATTAGGTAGAATGCGGTAAAGAGATGGAAATGGTGGAGTGTCCTAGATCAAATCTACAGTGGGGCGGGCACTGCAAAAGCCACCAAATTTAAACTACAACCAAGAAAAGGGAGGGGGTGGGGAAGACAGTTTCAACAGAGATGTGAGGAATCACAGTGCAAATTATAAAACCAAAAAAATATATACTGATCTCTGTATATTTGCAGAACAGTAAGACAACAGATATCTAAGCAACAATTAAGCTCTATAAAACAGAATAATACAGAAAAATATACTCAGCTCTATATATTTCCAGATAGTCTTGTAAGGCTGTCTCTCAGCACACAGGTTCCTATTTAAATGCAGGCTGTTATTAATAGGTCAAATTAATGGAACCTTGAGTTAAGCAACACACAAACTATAAAAAACAATTATATCAGCTGAAGACAAGGCAGAAACTCAGGGGGGGGTGGGGAAGACAGTTTCAACAGAGATGTGAGGAATCACAGTCCAAATTATAAAACCAAAAAAATATATACTGATCTCTGTATATTTGCAGAACAGTAAGACAAGACATATCTAAGCAACAATTTAGCTCTATTATACAGAATAATACAGAAAAATATACTCAGCTCTATATATTTGCAGATAGTCTTGTAAGGCTGTCTCTCAGCACACAGGTTCCAATTTAGATGCAGGCTGTTATTAACAGGTCAAATTAAGGGAACCTTGAGTAAAGCAACACACAAGCTATAAAAAACAGTTATATCAGCTGAAGACAAGGAAGAAAATGAGGGGGGTGTGGGGAAGTCAGTTTCAACAGAGATGTGAGGAATCACAGTGAAAATTATAAAACCAAAAAAATATATACTGATCTCTGTATATTTGCAGAACAGTAAGACAACAGATATCCAAGCAACAATTTAGCTCTATAATACAGAATAATACAGAAAAATATACTCAGCTCTATATATTTGCAGATAGTCTTGTAAGGCATTCTCTCAGCACACAGGTTCCAATTTAAACGCAGGCTGTTATTAACAGGTCAAATTAAGGGAACCTTGAGTTAAGGAATACACAAGCTATAAAAAACAGTTATATCAGCTGAAGATAAGGCAGGAAATGAGGGGGGGTGGGGAAGACAGTTTCAACAGGGATGTGAGGAATCACAGTGCAAATTAAAAAACCAAAAAAATATATACTGATCTCTGTATATTTGCAGAACAGTAAGACAACGGATATCTAAGCAACAATTTAGCTCTATAATACAGAATAATACAGAAAAATAGACTCATATCTATATATTTGCAGATAGTCTTGTAAGGCTGTCTCTCAGCACACAGGTTCCAATTTAAATGCAGGCTGTTATTAAAAGGTCAAATTAAGGAAACCTTGAGTTAAGCAACACACAAGCTATAAAAAACAGTTATATCAGCTGAAGACAAGGCAGAACATGGGGGGGGGGACGACAGTTTCAAAAGAGATGTGAGGAATCACAGTGCAAATTATAAAACCAAAAAAATATATACTGATCTCTGTATATTTGCAGAACAGTAAGACAACAGATATTTAAGCAACAATTTAACTCTATAATACAGAATAATACAGAAAAATATACTCAGCTCTATATATTTGCAGATAGTGTTGTAAGGCTCTATCTCAGCACACAGGTTCCAATTTAAATGCAGGCTGTTATTAAAAGGTCAAATTAAGGGAACCTTGAGTTAAGCAACACACAAGCTATAAAAAACAGTTATATCAGCTGAAGACAAGGCAGAAAATGAGGGGGGTTGGGAAGACAGTTTCAACAGAGATGTGAGGAATCACAGTGCAAATTACAAAACCAAAAAAATATATACTGATCTCTGTATATTTGCAGAACAGTAAGACAACACATATCTAAGCAACAATTTAGCTATATAATACAAAATAATACAGAAAAATATACTCTGCTCTATATATTTGCAGATAGTCTTGTAAGGCTGTCTCTCAGCACACAGGTTCCAATTTAAATGCAGGCTGTTATTAACAGGTCATATTAAGGGAACATTGAGTTAAGCAACACACAAGCGACGAAATACAGTTATATCAGCTGAAGACAAGGCAGAAATGGGGGTGGGGTGGGGTGGGGAAGACAGTTTCAACAGAGACGTGAGAAATTACAGTGCAAATTATAAAACCAAACAAATATACTGATCATTGTATATTTGCAGAACAGTAATATAACAGATATCTAAGCAACAATTTAGCTCTATAATACAGAATAATACAGAAAAATATACTCAGCTCTATATATTTGCAGATAGTCTTGTAAGGCTGTCTCTCAGGAGCACACCGGTTCCAGTTTAAATGCAGGCTGTTATTAACAGGTCAAATTAAGGGAACCTTGAGTTAAGCAACACACAAGCTATAACAACCAGTTATATCAGCTGAAGACAAGGCAGAAAATGAGGCGGGTGCGGTGGGGAAGACAGTTTCAACAGAGATGTGAGGAATCACAGTGCAAATTACAAAACCAAAAAAATATATACTGATCTCTGTATATTTGCAGAACAGTAAGACAACACATATCTAAGCAACAATTTAGCTATATAATACAGAATAATACAGAAAAATATACTCTGCTCTATATATTTGCAGATAGTCTTGTAAGGCTGTCTCTCAGCACACAGGTTCCAATTTAAATGCAGGCTGTTATTAACAGGTCAAATTAAGGGAACATTGAGTTAAGCAACACACAAGCGACGAAATACAGTTATATCAGCTGAAGACAAGGCAGAAACTGGGGGGGTGGGGTGGGGAAGACAGTTTCAACAGAGATGTGAGGAATCACAGTGCAAATTATAAAACCAAAAAAAATATACTGATCTTTGTATATTTGCAGAACAGTAAGACAACAGATATCTAAGCAACAATTTAGATCTATAATACAGAATAATATAGAAAAATATACTCAGCTCTATATATTTGCAGATAGTCTTGTAAGGCTGTCTCTCAGCACACAGGTTCCAATTTAAATGCAGGCTGTAATTAACAGGTCATATTAAGGGAATCTTGAGTTAAGCAACATACAAGCTATAAAAAATAGTTATATCAGCTGAAGACAAGGCAGAAAATGAGGGGGGTGAGGACGGCAGTTTCAACAGAGATGTGAGGAATCACAGTGCAAATTATAAAACCAAAAAATATATACTGATCTCTGTATATTTGCAGAACAGTAAGACAACAGATATCTAAGCAACAATTTAGCTCTATAACATAGAATAATACAGAAGCTTATACTCAGCTCTATATATTTTCAGATAGTCTTGTAAGGCTGTCTCTCAGCACACAGGTTCCAATTTAGATGCAGGCTGTTATTAACAGGTCAAATTAAGGGAACCTTGAGTAAGCAACACACAAGCTATAAAAAACAGTTATATCAGCTGAAGACAAGGCAGAAAATGAGGGTGGGTGGGGAAGACAGTTTCAATAGAGATGTGAGGAATCACAGTGCAAATTATAAAACCAAAAATATATACTGATCTCTGTATATTTGCAGAACAGTAAGACAACAGATATCTAAGCAACAATTTAACTCTATAATACAGAATAATATAGAAAAATATACTCAGCTCTATATATTTGCAGATAGTCTTGTAAGGCTGTCTCTCAGCAAACAGGTTCCAATTTAAATGCAGGCTGTTATTGACAGGTCAAATTAAGGGAACCTTGAGTTAAGCAACACACAAGCTATAAAAAACAGTTATATCAGCTGAAGACAAGGCAGAAAATGAGGGGTGAGGTGGGGAAGACAGTTTCAACAGATATGTGAGGAATCACAGTGCAAATTATAAAACCAAAAAAATATATACTGATCTCTGTATATTTGCAGAACACTAAGACAACAGATATCTAAGCAACAATTTAGCTCTATAATACAGAATAATACAGAAAAAATATACTCAGCTCTATATATTTGCAGATAGTCTTGTAAGGCTGTCTCTCAGCACACAGGTTCCAAATTAAATGCAGGCTGTTATTAACAGGTCAAATTAAGGGAACCTTGAGTTAAGCAACACACAAGCTATAAAAACCAGTTATATCAGCTGAAGACAAGGAAGAAAATGAGGGGGATGTGGGGAAGACAGTTTCAACAGAGATGTGAGGAATCACAGTGCAAATTATAAAACCAAAAAAATATATTTGATCTCTGTATATTTGCAGAACAGTAAGACAACAGATATCCAAGCAACAAGTTAGCTCTATAATACAGAATAATACAGAAAAATATACTCAGCTCTCTATATTTCCAGATAGTCTTGTAAGGCTGTCTCTCAGCACACAAGTTCCTATTTAAATGCAGGCTGTTATTAACAGGTCAAATTAAGGGAACCTTGAGTTTAGCAACACACAAACTATAAAAAACAATTATATCAGCTGAAGACAAGGCAGAAACTCGGGGGGGGGGGACAGTTTCAACAGAGATGTGAGGAATCACAGTCCAAATTATAAAACAAAAAAATATATACTGAACTCTGTATATTTGCAGAACAGTAAGACAAGAGATATCTAAGCAACAATTTAGCTCTATAATACAGAATAATACAGAAGAATATACTCAGCTCTATATATTTGCAGATAGTCTTGTAAGGCTGTCTCTCAGCACACAGGTTCCAATTTAGATGCAGGCTGTTATTAACAGGTCAAATTAAGGGAACCTTGAGTAAAGCAACACACAAGCTATAAAAAACAGTTATATCAGCTGAAAACAAGGCAGAAAATGAGGGGTGAGGTGGGGAAGACAGTTTCAACATATATGTGAGGAATCACAGTGCAAATTATAAAACCAAAAAAATATATACTGATCTCTGTATATTTGCAGAACACTAAGAGAACAGATATCTAAGCAACAATTTAGCTCTATAATACAGAATAATACAGAAAAATATACTCAGCTCTATATATTTGCAGATAGTCTTCTAAGGCTGTCTCTCAGCACACAGGTTCCAATTTAAATGCAGGCTGTTATTAACAGGTCAAATTAAGGGAACCTTGAGTTAAGCAACACACAAGCTATAAAAAACAGTTATATCAGCTGAAGACAAGGAAGAAAATGAGGGGGGTGTTGGGAAGTCAGTTTCAACAGAGATGTGAGGAATCACAGTGAAAATTATAAAACCAAAAAAATATATACTGATCTCTGTATATTTGCAGAACAGTAAGACAACAGATATCCAAGCAACAATTTAGCTCTATAATACAGAATAATACAGAAAAATATACTCAGCTCTATATATTTGCAGATAGTCTTGTAAGGCATTCTCTCAGCACACAGGTTCCAATTTAAACGCAGGCTGTTATTAACAGGTCAAATCAAGGGAACCTTGAGTTAAGGAACACACAAGCTATAAAAAACAGTTATATCAGCTGAAGATAAGGCAGGAAATGAGGGGGGGTGGGGAAGACAGTTTCAACAGGGATGTGAGGAATCACAGTGCAAATTATAAAACCAAAAAAATATATACTGATCTCTGTATATTTGCAGAACAGTAAGACAACAGATATCTAAGCAACAATTTAGCTCTATAATACAGAATAATACAGAAAAATATACTCATATCTATATATTTGCAGATAGCCTTGTAAGGATGTCTCTCAGCACACAGGTTCCAATTTAAATGCAGGCTGTTATTAAAAGGTCAAATTAAGGAAACCTTGAGTTAAGCAACACACAAGCTATAAAAAACAGTTATATCAGCTGAAGACAAGGCAGAACATGGGGGGGGGTGGGGAGGGTGGGGACGACAGTTTCAACAGAGATGTGAGGAATCACAGTGCAAATTATAAAACCAAAAAAATATATACTGATCTCTGTATATTTGCAGAACAGTAAGACAACAGATATTTAAGCAACAATTTAGCTCTATAATACAGAATAATACAGAAAAATATACTCAGTT
>NC_056729.1:2075798-2170798 GCF_019279795.1 Protopterus annectens
ACTTGCCAGTACTGACATACATGGGTCCATTGCTTTACAGATGTGTAGTAGTTGACTGTGCTGTAAGATAAAGCTGTACAAGGCAAGGCAAAGGGAATACCTTGGCATCTGACAACATAACAATGGTCTCGAGTGTGGCTCAGGGATGTAGTCCCTGGATTGGCCCACACAGGTGGGTATTGTATTCAACTTACACTCATCTGGGGTTACTATTATGGGTGGCCAGTGCTGTGCAATGCTTGCCATGTATGTGATCTATATTGCATAACATGGACAGTGTTTTGGTTGTGCACATGTCCCACATGCATGTTCTGTGATGTGTGTAAGTGTACTTAGTGTTTCTTGGGCATGTTGTGTGGACAGATTGTTATCATCTGATGTTTCATTCCTGACCTCATGTGGTGAGACCTGGCTATGGAATTGAGGTCATGCCTGCAGCTACATTGACAGCACAATGCAGGTATTCAGTGGAGTTAGTGACGTCTGTCCATACAGGGCATGTGTATAAGGCATGGTATTCCCTTTGTGGGTTACACTTGCACACTCTACAGTTGTTGCAGACCTCCAGTGGGGAACATAGCAAAGGACCACTGTAAGCATTTATTTGCCTATAGTAGGGATGGAACAGGGTGCCATGTCCTTTTACTTCCTGGATAACATGCACTCAGTCAGGAGATGTTACACTTCACAGTACATTCTGTCAGTGGCAGTGTTGTGGTCAACAGGCATGTAGTTCACTGCAATCACAACGTGGTTATTATCTGTGGGCAATATGCAGGGAACTACCAATATATTGGTTGTTGCCTAGCCAAGTGTGTGTATGAGAGATGGGTGGAGAGTGTTCTCTGAGTAATACAAGGGTTGCCTATATTGTTCACCAATCCATAATGTCACATGTAGGGCTATGGATTGTCTACACCAGCCTCTCTGCTGTTTGACATCTGTTGTCCTTGTAAGGTGGACATTGTGACATATAGTAGGTCCTCAATATAATAATTTAGCAAAACTTGCCACACAATGCATCTTGTCATTACACAATCACAGCAACCTCTACACATGATACTGATGACAGACACACACACATACACACACAAATACACACAAATACACACACACACATGCACACACGCACACACACACACACACACACACACACACACACACACACACACACACACACACACACACACACACACACACACACACACACACACACACACACACACACATACACACACACACACACACACACACACACACACACACACACACACACTTGCCATTACTGAGATTCAAACCCCTACCTAGCTATGTATTGCTACTACAATGTATTACATTTATTGCAAGCACCACAGAGCTTGTTGGATAGATGTTGTCCCAAGGTACTGGCATTGGGTGATGTAGTGGGTGAGAGATCCCAAATATAATTTTACCCTAATCACAAATTTACATTTGCCAGGGATGAGGTTCCAACCTCTATCTGACAGCCTTTATGGACCATTATGTTGCACATGAATCACTGACCTGACATGGTTTAGACTTCGCAACAGATACTTGTAAGATGGATGATATCTGCAGGACTGCTAAAGTCAGGCTCTGAGATGTGTACTGGCTATAACTGGGGACACACTTTTTGAGGTACACACTCAAACACTTGCCATAGATGAGATTCAAACCCATAGCCATGTAGTTACTGCTACTATATCATTACACATGTATGCCATGCACCACGGAGCTTATAGGACTAGTTATTCTCCAAAGGTATATTTCAAGGTAGGTGACAGCAGGCTTGCTAAATTAGGGCAATGGGAGGTGTAGTGACTGTGAATGGCTTCAAAAGCAGTACTCTGTACACATACACACGCAAAGTTTCACAGTTGCCATGTATGGGATTAAAACTCCTACCTAACTAATACATCACACTATAGCATCACACAGTTATTGCACATGCCACAGAGTATACAGGACTGAATATTGTCCAAGGAGGTAATTCAAGGTGACTGATATCAGCAGGCTTGCTAAAGTAGGGCAATGGGAGGTGTAGTGACTGTGAATGGCCTCAAAAGCATTTCTGTCTCCACACACAGAGTTTCACAGTTGTCATGTCTGGGATAAGAACTCCTACCTAACTGGTACATTACACTACAACATTATACAGTTGTTACACGTGCCATGGAGCTTACAGGGCTAAATCTTGTCCAAGGAGGTATTTCAAGGTAACTGACAGCAGGCTTGCTAAAGTAGGGCAATGGGAGGTGTAGGGACTTTGGATGGCCTCAAAAGCATTACTCTCACCACACACATAGTTTCACAGTTGCCATGTCTCGGATTAGAACTCCTACCTAACTAACACATTACACTATAGCATTATGCAGTTATTGCATTTGCCATGGAGCTTATAGGGCTGAATCATCTCAAAAGAGGTATTTCAAGGTGACTGACATCACTGGGCTTGCTAATGTAGGTCAATGGGAGGTGTAGTGACTGTGAATGGCTTCAAAAGCATTACTGTCTACACACAAGCACACAGAATTTCACAGTTCCCATGTCTGAGATTATAACTCCTACTTAAATAGTACATCACACTATAACATTACGCAGTTATTGCATGCACCACCTTGCTTACAAGAGTGAATTTTGTCCAAGGAGGTAGTTCAAGGTGACTGACATTACAGGCTTGCTAAAGTAGAGGAATGGGAGGTGTAGTAACTGTGAATGGCCTCAAAAGCATTATTCTCTACACACATGTACACACACACAGTTTCACAGTTGCCATGCTTGAGATTAGAACTCCTACCTAACTAGTATGTTATACTATAGCATTACGCAGTTATAGCAAGTACCCCGGAGCTTATAGGTCTAGCTCTTGTCCAAAGGGGTATTTCTAGGTGAATGACATCAGCAGGCTTGCTAAAGTAGGGCAATGGGAGGTGTACTGTGTGTGAATGGTCTCAAAATCATTGATCCCTGTACACACAAACACACAGTTGCCATGTCTGGGATTAGAACGCCTATCTAACTAGTATGTTACACTACAGCACTATGCAATTATCGCATGCACCACAGAGATTATAGGCTAGCCCTTGTCCAAAGGGGTATTTCAAGGTGAATGACATCAGCAGGCTTGCCAAAGTAGGGCAATGGGAGATGTGGTGTCTGTGAATGGCCTCACAATCATTGATTCCTATGCACACAAGCACACAGTTGTCATGTTTGGGATTAGAACTCCTACCTAATTAGAATTTCATGCATTAGTATTACACAGTTATTGCATGAGCCACAGAGCTTATAGTAATGATCGTTATCCAAAGGGGTATTTCAAGGTGACTGATATCAGCAGGCTAGCTAAGCTACGATAATGGGGAGTCCAGTGTGTGTGAATGGGCCATAAACCATTCCTCCAGAAACACGCACATAACACTCAGTCACACACAGCTTTACATTTGCCAGGACTGTGTATATGACTGCTAGATGAATAATGACTTATACTGTCATGTTACACAGTTATCACAAGCACCACAGACACTATAGTGCTAACGGTTACCAGAAGCAAATGTCTACAATGATAGACATTGGCGCATCATGTGATATTGGCCAATTGGATGCGTGGTGGGTGGGACAGGCCTCACGATGGGAAGCTCTTTGCACTGTCTGCCTCTCTCTTCCCCACATCTCTGTTTGTGTATGTTTGACCTATTATAATGTGTTGTCATGGATATATGTGTGTATTCCTATCTGATGTGTGTGCAAAGCATGAATGGTGTGTAATGTGGTGCGTGTGCACAGAAATCTGCAACTGACACATATGTATAGTCCACTGTTGTTGCCAGACATGGGCTTTATTTCTCTAAGTGTGAGAGCATGCCCAGTATGACTCTTCTGTATTTTGTTGTCAGACATGGACTTCATTTCTCTAAGTGTGGGAGCGTGCCCAGTATGACCTTATGTATTGAATGTGTGAATCCATTACAGGTAGGCTGTACTCCAGTGCAGCCATTTGTGTTCTACACCTACAACTAGCAGCTTGTTTCTGCAGGATATCTGTAGATTGGTTGACAATATGGAGTCACAATGTGCAAAGGACAGTGGGATACTGTAACTAATCGTGTCTGTGCTGCTTGTGCTACATGGTTTTGGTGTTTGCAGAGATATTCAGACATATGTACTGTTTTACACTGTGATGTATTATGTCATCAATTACTGACTGATATACTTATTTGCTCACAGTAATTTCCTGGGGAATACAAGATGAATGAAACTGTGTCCAGTATTGTAGTCTGCAGTCTAAATATTCTTGCACACTCATGCCATTCTGGTGGGGAAGCTGCAGACACTTGCTTATGGGTCTGTGTAAATGGTGCAGCACCTTGGTACTGTGGTGGCTGAGGATTCCATGCTTGTACATCTATCGATATGATAGAATGGCTATATCCTGCTGTGGCCATACCTCTCAGCTGTACAGGTTCACACAGGTTACCCAGAGGCAGGGCTCATATATCTGTTCAGTTCCCCTTCACATTGTGGTTTATGAGCAGGTTTGTAGCCACTCATTCCTGGGTTTGCAGGCAGGGATAGTATGGGCACACATCAGAGTTTCAGACTTCACACACTCCATGGCATCCATGCTTCTACCCCCCCCTGTTATTCTATCCTCTTCCTAACTTTATGCAAGCAATATCTGATAAGTATCCCTATAGTTATCCCTTCATCCAAATGGTATTTATGGTGGGCATGCTACTGGGATTTGTTGACATGGCCTTGCATTTGTGTTCTGTGGACTGTGTTATGTCGTTATTTGGGACTTCATGAGATAACATATATTGGCAGTATGGGTGAGGCATAGGCCTTTGACAGAGGCATTTGGTAGTGATGCAGGCCATCTGTAGCAGAACAGTGCATTCTGTCACTCCTACAGTCCCAAGCTGCAAGCCACTGGATTCCCCTGGGGTGACAGGGTAGGTGTTCAAGGTGTTAATGGCAATGGTTTCTGTCCTTATTAATCCATTGGTGTGGATGCTGGCAGGGTGCCGCTTACAGCTAGGGACATACTTGCATGGGACACCTCTTCAGCATACTGCATTCTGTGGGTATTCCCATACAGAAACTGGGTGTCATATTGTACTCATTCTCAACAGCAAGGATATGACCTGTGATGAACCTGTGGCTGATGGTGGGGTGAGTTGAGTGCATGTGTGCTATGGAAGCTTCTTGCAGCTGACTCACAGATATACGTGGGACATTCCCCTTATGCTGGCTTGTGCGGGGACATCATCAGTTTCTCAGTACTTCATAACTGTGCATTTTATGGTCTGCCAGTGTTTGGCCAGACTACATCAGTATTCCATACTACACAGACAACTAATGTGCTGCTAACCTGTATGTACAATTCCAAAGGTGTGTCCATTTGACAGTTACATTTTATATACTCTGTCTAGAGTAATTCCACCTGTGTACTGTGTGTATGTCTGGGCCCACATTTATAGCATGTCCATATTTCAGATGGTGACAGATATTACATCTGAACAGATAGTATGGATTACTGCTGGATTGGATCTTGCTGGGATGCATTGTCTTTGGCACGTCAGTAGTCAGAACCTGGTCCTGTCATCATCAGCACTGGTCATAAGCCACCGGGACACAACCCTCCATGCCTACATGCTGACCACTTCTACACAGTATACAACACACAACAACCTAACACACAGAGCCCTGCATATTGCACAAGTGCAACAATCTATTTCGCTAATTTGGCTAGCTCAGGTAATCTGTGTTCCACTGTTATTATACCCACACGTACATGTTACTACATTTCTATGTAGGATTGCGCAGGGGGCACACCTAAAAACTGTAGAGTTCTTAGGTTTTATTGACCTACATTTCAGTTTCAGACTTCTTACCCTTCAGAACTAACATCCCACTGCCTGACCTGTTGTAGTCTGTCTGTGTAGGTCTGGAGGGAGGCTGTTCTCTGTTGCCATCAATCAAAGGCCTTAGCACAGCCTTTCTTTGTGGTCATCTACACCTATCCTGCTGGCTGAGACTTTTGTTGGGTATGTGAGCCTTACTGACATGCATGTGTGTGTTTGCCCTATGGACACACATTTGGCCCACCACATGTCCTGCAGTGGGTTTTGTCACATTGTCTAGTACTGCCTATTATGTGGACAACAGCATTTGTTATGGATTTCATGCTGCCCATATCAGTGTCTACTGTCTACATCCATCCCATTCAGCCACCCGATTCCCTTGCATTCTCACATCCATACCATAGATATAAGTAGCTGAACATACTACTCCATTCAGCAATTGATAGGGAGCATGAATTTCCTTGTGGCTGTGCCAGTATTGAGTATGGTGCTGGAGGGCTGACTATGTCGTATGCACATAGTACACTCCCTATACATGGTAAAGCACAGGTAGTGTCATGTTTGGCATCCGTTTACTGTATGTGCGAATCAGAGAGAGGTGTCATTCCCTGGGTTCCTAATGTGTCAGTGTATGTGCTATGCATTGCCTCTTTGCCAAAGTCTGGACATACTGGGCATGCCTTCTTCTGCCTACAGGGGCAGGCTCAGGTTGTTTCTTCTCTGGGTCAGTCTGTGCCTGTGCTGGCCTTGGCAATGGTGGAGGGCTGTGTGGCTCTGCCCCATGCTGTTCCTGCTGCAGCTGTTTCTGCAGGATCATCTTGTGTAGCATGGCACATACAATGACAATTTGGGTACATGTAGCTGGAGAGTACTGCAAGGCTCCACCGGATATGTTCAGGCACCAGAACCATGACTTGAGCATCCCAAACATATGCTCTATTATGATTCTGGTTTGTGCGTGTGCCTCATTATGCAGTTCTCATTCAGGTGTGTGTGCATTTCTTACGGGTGTCATTAGCCACTGCTCCAGTGTGTAACCAGCATCCCCCCTAGGTGGCCATATGAAATGTTCCCAGTGGCAAATCTCTGGTACAGCTGCATCATATGCCAGATGTGGGAGTCGTGATAGCTTCCAGGTCTGCCAGCACATACATTCCTTATAATGCCCTGGGCATCGCACATGACCTGGCAGTTGATGGAGAGGAAATCCCTTGCAGTTTATGTAGACCCTACCCTGCTTGCCAGGTGGTGCTTTGATGTGTATGTGCATGTAGTCTATAGCACCAACTTCCTCGGGGTATTCTGCTATTTGGTGGAAGAGATGCATGTTGCTGGTCAACACCTCATGGGTGTTGTGGAAATATATGTGCTCACTGGCATGTGCTGACATGGCATCCAGGAACTGGTGGAGTACCCTGGATGCTGATGCTTGTGAGATCCCCATGATATCCCCAGCTGGCCTTTGGAAGGTACCTGTAGCTAGTATTCATAAGCTTACACATACATTGGTATCAACTGGGATGGGTTCCCCTCTGTTGGTTCTGTGTGTGAGGCATGGCTGGCATAGCTCAACAATTAGCTGTAGGAGGTTCCTGTCCAACCTATAGAAATCCACTATCTCCATCTCATGTAGCCCCTGGTAGGTTACCCTGGGTCTGTACACTCTTCTCCTTCTCACTGTGGGTTAGTTGCCAGCATTCACATCCTCACCACCCTCAGCCTCTTCCACAGATTGATTTATGAGAGTGAAAGCAGCCCCTATTATTTTGCTGGATTTGTTAGGTAAAATTTCCCTGTTTGTGTACACCAGTGGTGTAGAGTTTGTGGAAGAAAACAGAGTGAAATGCGTTTGCATAGTTTATGGTAGTGTGCTGGGCTGGGCTGCTGCCTGTGTAATTGGCTGATTCTAATACATTTCACCTGCCAACTATGCTAGTTCTCCTTGATTACCTTCCTACTGCTGTTTTCCCTTCCCATTGCCTTCCTGTTTAAGCCCTGAGGCGTGCCGGGCAAACCCAGTGCTCAGATGTGAATGGAGCTGCTATTTCCTGGTTTATTTATTTTTTGTTTGTTTGTTTAAAACCCAGTGCATGGCGTGCACACCTGTTTAGGCTAAGTAAAGACTGCTAAGTAGCTTCAGACACACCCTCTTCTTAGCTCTGCTAAGCTAAGGGCAAACCCGAACCACAGAACTCCAATAAGCTTATAGTATGACTGACACACCCCTCCATGATGTCAGATAACTCTTAGGCTTGCACCATGGTTTAACTGCACCTACATGGTTGGGTGCAGGGTAGCCATGAGGGGAAATTTGTGATTCAGTATCATTCCCCTCATTTGCATAGAATTGACTGCTAATGCCTAGTTACAAGTCTAACACTGAGCCTTCCCCCTTAGCAACCACTATTCAGTGGCCTTGTTATCTTCTGCCTGCCATTGACTATAATGGCAAAATTGTGATTTTGCATAAAAAGCTTTTCTCAAGGTTTTAGTTTTATTTTCGAGCCGATCCCATTTGCGCACCACTGCCCTACACCTAAACGGCCGAAATCGGCCAAAAAAAGAAAAAGTTGTTTTTTGTTCATTAGAAACTATTTTCCATGCCAATGGCCATATATTGGCCATTGGCATGCCTTCCATCTTATATACACCCTTTATTTGGAGCTGCCATGTCGCCGTTTTGTAGTTTGCACAAATGTACTCGGTTACTAACCGAGTACTTTTCTGCAGGTTACACTAATCCTGCATGGACGTCTGCCAGCTTCTTGGATCATTAAGTCACCTCATTTGCATGTTTTTCACCTGCAAATGGGGTAATTAGCATACAGGAGTGGTGTCTGTGCAGGAATAGTGCAGGAGTGCTCATGCATGGCCTGGGAGCTTGTTCCTGGATCTCTCGGCGGCCATATTGCCTCCAGCAGCTCTTGCACTATTCCTACATGCCATTTAGAGCTTTCTGAATCCCAGGGTATGTTTCTCCGCAAGACTGAAGTTGTCTCTCCTATGTCTTGCTTCTTGCTGCTGCAACAATTTATAACCTGCAAGTACATGTTAGTGAAGAAGTACACCTTCCTCATCTAAAAATCTTTAATCAGGTCTGGATCATGTATTTTACTCATTAGTTAAAATGTAGCACAAATGCAGTGAAGCATTGATTATGGCTTCTATGTTTGCCTTTCCTTTATACTATTGTTTGTTATTCAGTTACCTGCTGCTGTATATATGAGATTGTGCATAGTGAAAAGTAAACATTTCGGGCCTGCTGTAAGGTTGTGTAAACTAACTGCTAATTCATTTGTCATGTATTTCATTCTTTATTTACTGGAAGGTTGTCTGCTGCATGGTACTAAGTGTTTCCTTTGCCAGAGATAAGTTTCTGCATTAACCCCTGTATACATGTAATAACAATGTAGACAACGTTCAATGTGGTACCTTATACATTTCAGATATTTTCAGGTAGAAACATACAGTTATTACAATGTTTCCTCTCTTACCAGTTAATCAGAACATAAACTTGCAGATGTCATTGTAAAATGCACAGATAACTGTCTTTTTCAGTAATTTTATGCTAGCTTTGTGATTTATAAGGCTTTTCAGTTAATCTGCCCTTTCCCTTAAGTCTCCTGCATATTTGGAGTGCAGAGGCATTTAGCTTGATGGACTGTAAAAGACTACCATACATTTGGTCAGATTTAACAAGTTCTTATGCAAATGAAAATTAGTTGTGATTAGCTCTTGAAATTGTATCAAAAAGCACAAGTGTGAGTGCTATAATTGCTGCAGCTACCTTTGCACAGCTGTAAACAAGCTAGATTTTGCTCATGTACAGCATGCACTTAATTAACGAGCCTCAGTCTCATTCTGAGATGTTTATGCTTGTTCATCAGGTCTATGCATTCCTATGCCTTTCTGCTCCCAGTCCATGCCCACTCAAGGTGTAGGGGGGTAGACACAGTGATGTCACACCCTAGTAGGTGTGATTCTCAACCTAATAGTATCAACTCCATATCGCTATATCTCATTCTGAACCTGGTGGTTGTGGCAATTGAATATGTTTAAGCATAGAGGTATGCCCCAAGCTGATCTAAGAAAGAGAGTATCACTTGGAAAAAATATATATCTGGCAGGAGCCGGGGGGTGGGGCTCGTCTCACTTCAGTTCACCCACTTCAGCTTAGGTGAGCAGTGTCACCATAGATATGATGATGAGCAGAAGCCGACAAAGCCAGGTGAGTTCCAGAGGAACAGAGCAAGACCGAAGGTCATAGTTTTATTGTAAGTAGCATGTAATGATATCTATTTACATATATCTGTAGGTCTGGGGCATTTCTCCCCAGGCCTCCACTGTCCTACTCAGATTTTCCCGGTCAACTAATTTTAAATAAATAAATATACATCTTTATAGTTATCTGAATGTGTGTGTGTGTGTATGTGTGTGTGTGTGTGTGTGTGTGTGTGTGTGTGTGTGTGTGTGTGTGTGTGTGTGTGTGTGTGTGTGTGTGTGTATGCACATATATGTATCTCTCTCTCTCTCTTTATATATATATATATATGTATGGTTCCCATTCAGAAGCCTGAAACATCATAAGCCTGAAAATCAAAATCCTGAAACCAAAAGACTGAAAATTCACAATCCTGAAAACTCAAAATCCTGAAAGCCCAAAATCCTGAAAGCCCAAAATCCTGAAACTCAAAATCCTGAAAACACAAATAATGCTAATATGTCACTATAAAGACACTAATATCTACCAACTGACCCTGACCCTAACCCTAACCCTAAGGTCCGTCACTATCGCACACTCACCTGACCCACGCCCTAACCCTAACTCACTTAAACCGCCACTAACCCTAATATTTGTCACTATTGCATACATGCCTAACCTGCGCCCTAACCCTAACTCACTTAAACCGCCCCTAACCCTAACATAAAACCAACCGCACACTTACCTGACCCCAACGCATGACCTAACACCACAGGGCTAACAATAGCAAAGCCACAATGACATCAGTATGTCTATTTTGTGTTTTCAGGATTTTGAGTTTCAGGATTTTGGGCTTTCAGGATTTTGGGCTTTCAGGATTTTGAGTTTTCAGGATTCTGAATTTTCAGGCTTTTGGTTTCAGGATTTTGATTTTCAGGCTTATGATGTTTCAGGCTTCTGAATGGGAACCATATATATATATATATATATATATATATATATATATATATATATATATATATATACATTTGTGTGTGTGTGTCTGTGTGTCTGTTAATATTCACTTTTAACTACTTATAGCTAAATAAAAATATATAATAGCATCAGCGTGACTGATTCAGGGTCATAAGTACTGCAAACTTTTAGCTGAATTGCCATAACACATTTGAATTATATGTTAAGTTTTCATTTGCTTCATTTGTTATGTATAGCAATTTGATCAGAATGTCTTATTTTGTTATTGTTGCTACTTGTGTGAGATTCACATGTTCATACTTTAGTTCATCTGGTTAAATATTTAGTCAGTTATCTGGTGAAATATTTAGTCTGAAATGTATGTTATAATGCATTACTTTTATGTTGCAGTGCTGTGTCAAATGCTCTTGATAATGTACTAGGTATTTCCAGAAATTTTAAGTCCAGCAGATGAAACTTATTGAATTATATTTTTTTATTAGCTTTACATTAATACAAACTGCAGTTATTTAGGCCCTGACTAATGCCATACAAATTATAAAGGCATCATTGCAGTCTCATACAAGTAGTGGCATTGCTAAGACCACATATAAAAAGGTGAATATTAATGATAACAGTCCCTTGCAGTTGAAAATAGGCATTTGAAGTGTGTTTGCAGCCAAGTAATAACTACAAGGCTCTTCCTGAAATTGACTACATTCTGAAGATGCTATGTTATCAACAATTTTGCATATAGATAGATCAATACATCAGTTCCTCCTCCTCCAAGCAAAGCTGTTTGATGTCTCCGAATTGTATCAGCTTAAGTATGTTCATTACTGCCTCTAACAATTTTAGTTGCACAGTATTCCATCACTGCACCAAAGGCAAACAGATTACCTTTTCACAGGGTGTGTAATGTCTTAATGTTACAACCATAGTTTTAAAATAAATATTTCCTTATGGCGCACTCTACATACATTTACAGAATAACATGCTGCATTTCCAAACACAGACTAGAGTACATGACACAGTGAAGGCTGAAAGAAGAGTTAATGAGTTGGCATACCTTAAGCTATATTAACAAATGTAGTACAAATATGAAATACTGCAATCCTTTAAGGTGTGATGCACATTAATGATCAGTAAGGCACTCTCTCTGTCTCCTATTTTTTTACATCTTCGCAGTTCCAGAGGAAGTGGCTTACAAAAGAGAAGAGTTTCAGAGCAGATTTACCCAGCTTGCCTCTTGACCTCATATGTATGAACATATTCAACAAAGGAGATATAATAGATATGTATATATAACTTATACATAAAATGGCATTGCATGATTATGTAACATTTTAGTTTGTCAGGCTGTCATAATTTCAGCAGCACTTAATGGTCAGTACATACATTCATTGACCTTTACATGATTTTATTATAGTGAGACAATCATGTCGAAAGGAAATGTCATATATCAGTAATAATTACATTGACAGTGAAAGCATACCTGACAGTTTTCTCTATTACACTACTTGACTGCAGATTGTTTATGCTATTTCATTGAAGAAATTAACACCATTATTCAGCCATATTACAATAAGTGCAACAACACCAAAGTACATTTGAGCCTCAATCAGTACCTGTTCCTCTTTAATCACTGCATTACTAATTAGACAATATGCATGATCAGTTAACGACAGTTTCATATTCAGCAAAAAATGTTGTTTCTCTGATTTATGTCATTTAATTAAATAAATGCATTTGCTATTTATCACTTATGACTTATTTTGCTGTCTCCAACTCTTTGTCTCCCTCTCCCCCTTCTCTCTTTTTTCATTCATTTATTTTTTATTTTTATTTCTTCCCTTTTATGCTCTACTCTCTGGAAGTTGTGAAGTGCCTAGACCAGCTTAGCTGCAAGCCAAGGTATGGGAAAGAACTCCATCTCTTCTCCCTGCCTTTCCAGCCACTGCATCACAGGATAGGAGTGTTGGTTCTACCCTTGCAGGCCTTACGGTATATGACAGCATGGTATACCATGACCATTGGGTGTCGGGATCTGGCAGAGACTGTGGTCAAGAGACCTGTGGAAATGTATTGAGGCCCACATATCCCTCCTCCTCCTGTGGGTACAGGACTCACTGACCAAGCCAGATTTGATAACCAAGATACTGACGACCTTGACCTCCATACCATCAGGGTCACTTTGCCTAGTTCTATCAGGGTGGGGAGGATATTTGAGGCCTTCTAAACTGTGGTGACTACTGCCTTCCCCTATTTCTTTTACCTCTCTGTGCCATCTGTATATCTCACTTTCCTCTCCCACAGTCTTACTAATCTTTTATGGCAGAATACTGAGAATTTTCTGTTGGACAGAAAGTCTGTGAACCACAATATGGAAACAAATTGTTTAGCATAATGCAAGAGTCAAAGCTGAATTAGATGATGGCTGATGTCTATCTTTGCTTTGAAGTGCATAAAGACTGCTTAAACCAGTAATTACTACAACTTAGCACCACCAGTTCTTATCCAGTCATGCAATATTGTGGAAGACGTCAATGGCAAAGGTACTGGAAGTGGATGATATATCATTCCTAACCAACCAAGTAATGATCAGTGTTTTGCATAGATCAGGACAGAGTAAGGAGAATGGTAAATATGTACCACCCACATGTGGAATTCTAATCATAGGTGACCCACAGTGAGACCCACAGATGCACTGTTTATCAGGCAGACTAAGGAGATGGTCACAGTTAGTTGCCTATCAGGCACCAGGATTTGCCACATCGTGAGTGCACTCATGTCCTTGCACCACAAGCGCACATAAAATACAGTCATAGCGCATGTAGGAGTAAATTACTTGAAACATTCCACTCTATTATATGAAAAGAGACATATTGGAGTGCTCAGAATATGTGTCCGAGGCAAATATAAACCTAGCCTTGAACAGCATTTTGCCATCACCAAGAAAGATACTACAATAGGAACAAAGGATATTGATTTCAACAATTTGCTTAGCTTCTGGTGTCATTTAAGGTTGTGAGGGTGTTCAATATATATTAGTCAGAGAGGAGAAGACAGACAGTCTAAACTGGTTTGCCTGTCTTCTACAGCTTCCAGCTTAACCAAACATAGTCCAGATAATAAAAAGGTGTTGCTACTTAGTGCTAGGAGCATCAGCAAAAACTTCATGCTCAGCTTATCATAGAGTTTATTGCTATATGCATCATCTCAGAGATGTGGTTCAAGACCCTTGAGAGTAGCTGGTCAATGCAGGGTTTCAGCACCTACCACATGTTCAGTTCCACCATACTAGATGAAGGCACTAAAGGCTGTGGTAACTCAATACTGGTCAAACAAATTTTCACTTGAAGGCTCATTAGAAAATATATTGACTTGGAACGCCAGCATGGCCAACAAAAACATTAACAAAATCCCTTACCACATCAAAGCTAACTATTGGACATTCTCTTTGCTCACCTTGGTCCATATTTCCAACCTGACTAGTATGAAGTCCTTAAGAATTACACCAAACAACATTTTCTAAGGGGACTTCAACTACCCCTACGTCAAATGAGAGGCTTACATATCCCCTAACATACTATATACACAGAGCTTATATGAAGAATCATGCATTCAGTTGTGATTGACTGTGCAGCAGCTTGGTAAGAGTTTTTTTATTTGAATTTATATTTTATTTTTTACCACTGTTTTTGTCTGTTTGTAGGAAGGAAGGGGCAGCTTGTAGATAAGAATATTTACTTTGATTTATATTTTGTTGTTTTACCTTTAATTTTCACCATTAGTTAGAAAGGGATAGGTTTTAGACAGGCAAACCATAGCCTTCCTAAGGGGTATAGTCAGCTATAAATTCAAACAGACTGCAGAGGACAATCTAAAGATTATCTAAACAATCCTGTCTTGGTTTGTGATTTATTAATCTTTACTGTGAAAAAGTGATCTGACTGTGAGTGATAGTGAATGGAAGCTACTGGTCTCCTTCATATGTACTATAAAGGAATTCCAGCATTTGTATGACTTTCACAACTTCTATGTTCAAAGCAATAGCTTTATTGTACTTAATTTAATATTTAGCTGCATATTGTTTGTGTGATTTTTCTCATAGAAGTTTATTTGGGTTTTCTTCGTATTCTGTGGTAACCGGTTGTCATTATTCTTTTCTTTTAGAAATTTGTATTTATTTGCAGTGAATATGGATTGGTTAAATAAGTATGTTGTTAATGATTTGCTAAAGTAGAATCATCTTGTACGGGATAATAAATGTTATATATATTTAAAGGTAACACCCGATAACACTGGTGATCTGTGTTCCTTATGTCAAAAGTTGTAAGATTTGCTGACCATTATTAGAAGTAAGTCCAGACTTACTAATGACAATTGCACTTGTTCAATTGGCATGGCTTGGAGAACTGTTGATAAATATATTAATGACTCGGCCAATAAAATAAATAATGTTAGGCACAGATAAACTAGAACACATTTGGTAAAAGATGTGTCTGTTGTCTGTAGGGCTCACTCAACGCCTATGAAACAAGCTAATGCCAGTGAAAACTTTGGAAATCTGGATGCAAGTATTTGGCAATCTGAGGATTCAGAGCACATAGAAGGAAATAAAAAAGAAAGAAAGGAAGAAGTTCACAACAAATGACAAGGAAGAAAACAAAACTGATAAATATCTGTAGAACAAAGGGGATACATACTAAAATGACACTGCTTTGTTATGTAACACACAGATTAGAGGGAATAATAACAATTTTCAATAAAAATCTTCAGTCTAAGGAAAAAGGCATACTTCTTACAAAAGAGAATCTAGAAAAAAAAGAGGCAAAGGAGGATTGAAGAATATTACAGTAAGAAGAAAGGAGGAGAAAGCCATACACTAGCAACATGGCTCAAGCAGTGGATATACCAAGTCAGCTGGATGGGTATTGCAGTCTTGCAAATGTAATAAACAATGAAAACAGTGGGATTAATAATACTAACAGTGATGGAGATCATTCCTTTGTACCATCTGATAGAACAGATATTGCTGAATTAAAAGGTGAAGATTGTTCAGATCATGCCAGAAAAGATATTCTTGCAGTTTGGAGATTCAATTATTAGAGCAACTGGTACTTACATTTGCAGAGAAGAACATGAACATTGAATCGTTTTATGCTTGCCTGGAGGAAAAATATAGAAAGTGAGGCAGGTGTTTGAATGCCTTAATGTAAGGAAGTACAGATTTGTTTTTATTCATGTCAGTACAAATTATCTCATCTGATAGGACTCTCTGACTGTTAGTAAAGAACTTACAGCCCTCTTAGATAGCATGGCTAGTACAGGTGTTTGGATGTATTTTTCACAAATCACATATAGAAAGGGGAGGCATGTCACCAGGATGCCCATAACATCAGAGCCTATGTTTGAGCACGTGCGTTCAGACTGGATGGCATGCACTTGTCAAGATCAAGGAAGAGAATTTTTGCAGTATATATTTTGCAATATTTGACAAACACAAACTAGGATATTGCTAGTTCAAAAAATGTAAAAGTTCATAGCTTGCAACATTTGATGCATTATTGATGGCTCTTAATGCTTGGAGCATTAATAATAAAATATTTTTTTATTCCCATAACATTGATGTTGTTATTCTTTGTGAATCATGGTTAAAGAACAGTGAGTGGAAACCAGTTCTATCAGGGTTTAAATGTTTTTACTGCAAGAAACATTCTAAAAGAAAATAAGGTGGTGGTGTTATAAGGATGAAATATAGTTATGAGACCTGTGGTTATTAAATGTTCAGTGATAATGCCAATACTATAGACTGTATAACTGTGACAATAAAGACAACCCTCGAACACATAACAATTGTTGGAGCATGTAGACTAACAAAGTCAAGTTGTGACGACCAAAAGAAATCGATACATTTCTTGCAAGGAACAAAAGAAGGGAGAATAATAGTGGTTGGGGACTTACATTTACCAGAAACAGACTGGAATAATATTGATTCAACTACATTAAATTAGTAAGGAAATTATTAACAATGTATGTTCAGGAACAACAGTTGCTTCAGATTGTGCAAAAAATAAAACATATATGGGAAAGGAGCATTCTAGGTATTGTTTGCATTCCTAAAGAAATGATTGTTACTTCCTGTCAAGTTTTACCACTGCTGATGACCAGAGATCATGGGGTTGTGAAAGTTAATTTGCTGCTAGGTAATTTTCCCAAACTGAAATCTAAACCAATGCACAGATGATTAATAACAGATTGTATGGAAGCAAAATAGTCACTGTGTAAAACTCATTGGAGTTATGCATTCAGTGGGAAATTTGAAGAAGGAATGTGGAAACGTTTGAAAGAGAAATTATTTGAATGAAAAAAAAAATAAAAAAATGTTTAACATCAGAATCGAGGCTCAGAATGTCAGGAGGATATATTTCCATTAGAACAACATATTGAGTAAGGTGAGAGTCAAAAAAATATAAGAAAAGGAAAAGAGGTTGAATTACAATTTTAAAAACATTTCAAAATAAACAGATTACACAAATAAATTAAGCATAGTGTGAGGAAAGATCAAGAAAATTTTGAACAAAATCTATATAAATATAACGAGAATAAAAGGAAACAAACCATTTTATAAATACCTAAGATGTGGAAAGAGTAAAGACATACAAATTGATAAACTGTCTTTAGATTCTAAAATTTATTCTTAGACAGAACAGATTATAAATATATTTACAAAATCTTATGTAAAACAGTTTGGCTTCACAAAGGGGTGATAAGTTTTTCTAGTGACATCCAGGTAACCTCAGAGAGTGGAATCAAATTAGATTATATTGAAAAAGAACTGCACAAACTGAATCCAAATAAAGCACAGGGAGAAGACGGAATTATAATAATGAAATGAGAACACTTTGGGAAGAACTCACAGCACCATTGTATTTATTATTTACTAGGTTATTTAAATATGGAGAGATTCCCTGGGTCTATATTAAAAAGATGAATGTTTACTTACCCAAAAGCCTAAACGTCGGCCCGTCTTCATCGAACCATGAAAACATCGATCGCCCAGAAGCGCAGAAATGTCGAATCTTCATGGTTGGCTTTCTGCGGTATAGCTCTGTAAGGTAAGTGTGTGATAGTTATGGACCTTAAGGTTAGGGTGCAGGTTAAGGTAAGTGCATAGATGGTAATGTATGTTAGATTTAGTGTAGGGTTTTGTTAAGTGTATGTGTATGGATTATTTAGTTTGTTTGGGTTTATCTTTTTAAGGTAAGTTTGCGATAGTTATGGACCTTAGGGTTAGGGTGCGGGTTAAGCTAAGTGCATACATGGTGGTATATGTAAGATTTAGTGTAGGGTTAGAAGAAAGGTTTAGTTTAGGGTTAGAAGTAGGATTTTGGTTAGTGTATGTATGTGGTTTATTTAGTTTGTTTGTGTAGGTAGTATGTAGCGGGCAGTGGGGTGGGACAAGTATGACAGTTTAACTTTTTGAATTTCACAGCTTAAGGCATTCAGTGTATATGTGGTTCACGGAATAGTTGTTGACGTTTAGGTATTTGGGTAAGTAAACTTTTGATTTTATAATATAGACCTAATTCCCCAACATTGGAGAGTTGCACTTATTAAACCTAGCTCTAACAGAAAGGGGAGTAGGACAAAGTCACACAGACCCTAGGTCTACTCTCATGTTGTGGAAAAATAATGGAGGAGGTAATATTGGATAAATTATTGCCAGAGTTGGAAGTATTAGGACTTGAAACCATATATCAACATGCACATGTTGAAAATAGATCTATTCCTGCCTGTAATATGATGTTCTATAATAATACAATAACAGCAATGAATGAAGACATGTGTTGTGATGTAATTTATATAGATTTAAGTTCAGCATTTGACAAGAGCCATATACAAAGGACTGATCAATAAATTAAAATAACTAGGTATTGATGTACTCTTGATAAGATGGATAGCTGTATGGCTTACAAATAGGACATGACAAGTTTCATAAAGCAATTGGACAAGTGAAATTCTTGTTTATATTTATGGTGTATCACAGGGCTCTGTCCTAGGCTTATACTTGTTTAGATTGTATCTTTCAGCTTTGTTTTTTTTTTTTTTTCATCTGAGGTGTTCTACAGTCTGTATGAAATTGGGTAAAGTGATTACATGTGTTATTGATAGGGTGGGTTAAAAAGAAATCTTGACTAAATTGACCATTTGCACACAGGAGAATAAATGCAATAAATGTGTCAAAAACTAAACATATGTGATTTGGGAGACATAAATTGAGAGGTGAATATTTAATACAGCACCCAGTGATTGAAAGTGTAGATTATTTTAAGGACCTGGTTATATGGATAGATCTAGCTTTGAGTTTTTAATCATATCAATCGATTGGTTAATGATAGTTGCAGAACTGTAGGTTGCATAAAAGGGTTTATAAAGCCGAGGAAATCAGAAATGATTAAGTCATTGTTTGTTAATTACATTAGACCCAAACATGAGTATGGAATAACAATATGGAAAAGTTATAAGGAAACTAGCATGGGAAACCTGGACAGAGTACAGCAGAAATCTACAAAGGGCATCCATGGATGTGAAATTTTATGTCTGCAGTTGACAAAAAGAAGCACAGAATAGTCAAACAACCTATGTAAAAGATTCTGTGGGAATGCGAAGTTTACAGATTGGTTCACTGAGAGAGCAGCTGATGCATGAGCTAGACTAACAAATTACATTAAAGCAAGCACTAGTTTAGATATTTTAAGAACAGCCTGGGCACTTACTATGGGACCAACTGGTTTGGCATATTGGCAGGCTACATTAATGCCCTTGCTTGAAATATGTGCATGGCTGTGTGTATGCATGTATTCTAGACTTCATAAATACAACCTCTCTGGTCCAGTTAGTCTGCACCCAAACTATGGGAGACAGAATCCTGGGCCTTATCATCAGTAATATGGGATAGCTTCATTGCTAGCCATTTGTAACTTCCTCCTGCCTTAGTCATATTGAACCATAAATCAGTCACATTTTCTATAAGAATGTAAGCAGAAGCACCATCAAATACCTTTGTATTCAGAGATAATGCAAAAACTAGTCAATTAAAACTGAGTGATCACCTTGTTAAATTCAACATTATGACTAACCCTGATGGCCCCCCATTGTGTATTTGGAATATTTTACCACCAAATCCTGTGCACAGTCGTTTTTTCATTTAACTACATTTATTTTAACTGGATTTGCTTTAATATTGCTACACACTGAAGTGTGCTACCTTGCACTGCATTTAAAATATTTTTATTACTGTTTTAACTGTTTTTTTCTGGAAAAAACAAAAACAAAAAAACAAAAACAAAAAAAAAGGTTCTAAGCTTGTTTCCCGCCATTCCTGTTACTAGAGTAGTCCAGATATAGATTTGCTGTATCCAGGACTGTTTTGTAAGTTTCTGAGTTCCCCAGACCTTTCTGTGTTATAATGTAGCCTTCCAGCTTATCAGTGGGAGTGGTAAGCTCTAGGTAGCCTATATACCACAAGAGGAATGGTTTCTGGCTCTAAAATTGAGTTTATTGGCAGTTTGGGCTGTTTTCTATCCCTTTCAACTTACTAGTTTAAAAGCCCATGTTTGCATGGGTTTGCGCTTGTTTAACCTCTGCGGATCCTGCTTTGGCACCCTGCAGACTACAAGAGCAACAGAAAGGAGAAAGAGAGACTTTAAGTGCCTCCATTTTTATTTTTTCTGGTTATACTGCTTTCTGCATTTAATTTAAGTATTTGTTTCATTTAACTGCATTTATTTTAACTGTATTTGCTTTAATATTGCTATATTCTCAAGTGTGCTAGCTTGCACTGCATTTAAAATATTTTTATTACTGTTTTTCTGCAGAAAAGAAAAATACAAAAAAGTCCTAAGCTTGTTTCCCAGCTTTCCTATTACTATCATAGTCCAGATACAGATTTGCTGTATCCAGGACTGTTTTGTAAGTTTCTGAGCTCCCCAGATCTTTCTGTGTTAAAAGGAAGCCCTCCAGCTTATCTGTGGGAGTGGTAAGCACTGTGTAGCTTATCTACCACAAGAGGAGTGGTTTCTGGCTCTGAAATAAATTGTAGTTTATTGGCCATTTGGGCAGTTTTTCTATCCCTTTCAACTTTCTGGTTTAAAAACCCGTGTTTTCTCACTGAGCAGCACCTCTAAGTTGGGGTAAACTATTACTGGTGCCAGAAAGTCTGCTCTTCAGCTTTACCCTTAGATCTTGCTAGTTCTCTTTTCTCTTGCACTTTAATTAGATTAGCTTATTCAGCTAGCACTTAATCAGGCTTTTTGTAGCAATTATTGTAGCACACATAAGTGCTATCAGCACTAAACGTCCTATAAGGAAACAGCTCCAGTACATAGTAATGATGACCATCCCTCCTGGCATGTCTAAAGGTCAGTTCCTTGTGCTTTTTCCTATTAACCTGCTGAACTTGGGCATTCTGAGGTAGTGTAGCGACTGCCTCATGTACACAGACAACCCTCTACTCTTACCTCCCAACATTCAGACTTGTGAGAGATGCACTTATAGCTCCAAATTGGAAACCATACACTCTCCAGCCAAGACCGTAATAGCTGGTTTAGAGGAGAAGGTCAACACCTGCACCACACCACATGGAATGGAACACATAACCCTCCAGAACACCCAGCATCACAGCCCTCACATAAAAACACAAACCACACAACCATGTTTGTGGAGGCTGTCAATAGAAATTTACCCAAACAGCAGAGACCTCCAAGGCAGAAATGCATTCAACCACTACAACACAGCACAAACTACAAGGCACATAGCTCACCTACACAGTGTGCCCCTTAACCTAAGCCCCTAAGGCAAAACAGCTTGCCCAATACAATAATCGTAGGTGACTAAATAGTGAGGTACACTGATGTCCAACTCACAAGGTTGAATAAGGAGAAGGTAACAGTCAGCTGTCTATCAGGTGCCAGAATCCGACACATAGCACACGCACTCAGGTCACTCCACAACAAGTATGACTCTGTCATTGTCCATGTCAGTGTGAATGACCTGAGATGTACCTCCATGGACTACATGAAAAGAGACATGGTGGAGTTCTCAGATTATGTGGCCCAGGCAGGCATAACACTAGCCCTGAGAAGAATCCTACCATCACCCAGAATGATACCGCAGTACAAACAGAAAATGATTGACTTCAACAACTGGCTAAGTTTTTGGTGACATTCTAAGAGGATCTAGTATCTGTCTGCTTGGGATGACATGATTTTCAGACCTCGATGCTTTGCCAAAGATGGCCTGCATCTGTCAGGCTTGAGTTTCCGGGTACTGGCTAAGGCTCTTGCCACCCCTATAGTGCCTTTTTAGGTGGTGTTCCAAAGACCGAATTACCACCGTAACAGCTATAAATAAATGTAATCTGAGGGTCATGCTGTTCAATGCTAGAAGTCTAAATCTCAAGATGCATTCACTTGAAGCACTCCTCAAAATGGAGAACATCGACATTTCTGCTGTAAAGGAAACCTGGTTTAAGGCAGCAGAAAGCACCCCTGTGCTTCCAGGCTATAACTCATTCCACACCTTTTGGCCCCAGAACATTGACTGAAGTTCCAAAGGTGGTGGTGTTTCCATATTCATAAAGGATATGCACACCTCCAGACTAGTAGCCTAACATAACGCATCTGAGATACTGCAGGTACAACTAACATTAGGTAAGATGCCAGTTCAGGTCATAGCAGGGGCGTCGGGAGGCATACACACTGTACTGATTTCAGTACAACTTCTTTAGAAGAGGGGGTAGCTTTTTTTAAAAAAAAAAGTACATATTTTTTAAAGAGCGTTGGCTCCTTTAAGGAACATAACAGCCAGTATTGTGCTCACATCATGTCCAGCTGGCTGCGAGCAGGAAATATGCAGTAGTGAAAGACAATCACAAATGGAGTATCACTGCAAGCAGGAAATGTGAAGTTGTAGTGAGTGGAAGGCAATCACAAATGGAGTATCATTGTGGTGATCACAGACAAATTATCAGGTAAGGGAGGGGTGTTTGTGTGTGTGTGTGTGTGTGTGTGTGTGTGTGTGTGTGTGTGTGTGTGTGTGTGTGTGTGTGTGTGTGTGTGTGTGTGTGTGTGTGTGTGTGTGTGTGTGTGTGTGCGTGTGTGTGTGTGTGTGTGTACATGCCCCCACATAATACACCTGCTGGCTATAGGTGTTCAGGCTCAAACCCTGTATCTTTGCTTCAGGGTAAGAAGAGCCTAAAGTCACTAACCACCACCATTTCTGAACTTTGTTCAGATTTGTTTTTCTAACAGTTGTGAGCTATGGTGAGAAGTGAGAACTGAAGTTGTATTTCCCCCATTATTGGTTTTGTTGTTTGTCCAGGTTTTTTGTGCTAAGGTGTGAAGTGTGAACTGCATTTGTATTCCCTCATTATTGGCTTTGTTTGTCCAGGTTTTTTGTGCTAAGAGGTTGAGAGTTATCTAAATGATAGCCATTAAGTTTCAGTCTTCCTATGTTTCAAACTGCTGATTTAGTTTCAGTCTTCCTATGTTTCATACTGCTGATTTAGCATAGTGGTATGTTGCACGGACTGTAGTGCATATGGTTCTGGGTTCAAGACATGCATGGTAATAACACAGCGTTTTATTCAAGCAACTTTCCAAAATTATACAAGCAATGTTTAAAATGTGTCCCTGGTTTTTGGGCTTTTGCCCCCCCCCCAAATAAATGGCTTTTTCCAGATTTCTTGTGCAGCAAAGTTCAGAGATACAGCTGAGGGTCGACATTTTACAAGGAATCGAGAGCTGCAGGGGAACTAAAGTTTAGCGCTGCTTATGCTATGGCTGCTTGTACTGTTAATAGCACAACAGGTACTATACTTGCAGAAGGCTGTGGGTTCTTCTCCCACAGTAGGTAGATGCATTGCTGATACTGTACTGTGTTGTAAATGGGGGTGTTTGCTGTAGTCTGTTTTGGCAAAGATATCTAGTAGTAACTATGAACCTGTTATCAGTTTGCCATCCGTTCCCTATTGCAATATTACTAGCGTATCATTGTTTTTAATGCAACATAGGCAATTTGTTCCTCAAGGGCAACAGGCACTTTATTTGTAGATGAAACCATGAAATATAAAGTTGTTTGCTAGCAGCAGCCTCTTCATTAGTTACAGATTTCTTTAATGTGGAATTATGTAGATGGCATTTACTAGTTCAGAGATTGTGCGTATTTACTGATACTGGTGGACTGTATAAGTTTGAGTAGACTTTTATGATGGAAATGTTATGAATTGGGTTGTTTTGTCATTATTGGTGCATGCATTTTGTTTCATTGTTTACTGGAAAAATGTTCAAAACAATAAATTTAAAACGTTCTCTAACAACTATACTGTATTGTACAAGGAATATAATTTAATACAATCAGGAAGGTGTATCAAAGAGCACGTGTACGTTTCATGTGCAAGGGGCCTATGATTTGAAAACAGCCCAAAGTTAATCTTTATCTGCCACTGGCAAAATGTATTTTCTTTGAATGTGGGTTTCAATGCTGTTTCAATGAATGTGAGTTTCAAGGGCAGGGAAGTTTTAATGCTAAGTCTAGTTTCATTGTGAGACTGCATTGCTTTGTTTAGCAGATATTTATTGGTGTTCATGCTGTAAAATGCAAAATAAAACTTTTCTTGCAAATCATTTAGGAATGAAACCCCTAAATAATGACCAACGTTAAGTTTTAGACGTCATAATCTTCAGAAAAATGCACGCTAAAGCAAGACCTGATATTCTATCAACTGTGTTAAGTTTATACAAGATCAATTTTTAGTACTGTTTGTATGTTCCCCCAATATATTTGGCCTTGTCCAGATTTCCTGCATTAAGAGGTTGAGAGGTATGTGCAAATAAATCTCTTTATAGAATTAAGAATATCCAAACCTCTCAACTGTCCCCAATTTTGGCTCAAAATGTTGCTCTCCCCCTAATAATCTCTCCGCAAAATAGCAATTTTGGAAGAAAACGTGAAGGGTTTACTTTTATAAATAAATGTAATTATCAGAGTTATACATTACTTTTATTTCAGAAATGCATGTAGATTCTGTAATTTTGTCAGCTGCTCAAGTTAACAGTGCTCATATTAAAATGGTGTCCCTTCTTTGACAGGTTCCCAGCTGTATTGTCGGGCAATTTTATATTTTTGCATCACATTTTTGGTCCGTTTTTCATAAAATTGCAGTTTTCTGGCAAATTAGTGGCAAATCATTAAAGACTGAAGTTAGAAAATAATGGCAGACATTTGAGTTTCAGATTGCATACCTTTCAGAACATTCGTACTAATGCAAGACCTACTACTATTCTATTATCTTTCTAAGTTTATAAGAGCAATATTTAAAAAAATGTCCTTATTTTTGGACCTTTGCCTCAGTTTTATTTATGAGTTTGTTGCTCTAAGAGGTTGAGAGGTATTTGTGTGTGTGTGTGTGTGTGTGTGTGTGTGTGTGTGTGTGTGTGGTAGGTAGGTAGCATACCTCTCAACTGTCCAAATTTTGCAGACTGTCCAGATTTTTGCCCCATATTTTTTGTCTGTTCCTCATAAATTTTGTGATTTTCTAGAAAATCATTGAAGGTTGAAGTTGCTAAATAATGACAGACATTTGAGTTTCAGACTTCATGTCCTTTAGAAAAAATTATACTAGCATAAATCCTGTTATTCTAGCAACTTTCTCATACTAGCACAACTCCTTTTATTCTAGCAACTTTCTAAGTTCACGAGAGCATTATTTAATATCTTTCCCTGTCTATTTTAGGCTTTGTCCATATTTCTTGCACTAAGAGGTAGATAGGGGTGTGTGTGTAAATGAAACACCCTAGTTAGGGGTAGCAGGTGGTTAGTAATTTACTCAAGCTCAAAACATGTATCTTAGTTACAGAAAACAAATGCATAAATCCTCTACCCCAACTACCATGCTGCATTTTTCAAAGAACTGACTGTTCATTTCAATTCAAGGAACCGAATTTGAGTGAATCTATATTATATTACTGAAGAGGCATTACAGTGAATGCCTCTTCATCGACACTAAAAGAGCGAACCGTGAATTACGAGAATGGCTGTAGCTTGGCTGGGGAGGCTGGTAGCAGTTTGAGAGCTGTGAGTACAAATTTGAAAATCCTAGCTACACCCCTGGGTCATAGCCTGCTATAGATCCACAACCATGTCCCAAGACTCTTACTCTACATTCCTAATCTCCCTGGAAACTATTAAAATCCAACCCAATCCTTTCCTACTAGATGACTTCAACTACCCATCCATCAACTGGGAAAACTACTCATGCACCAGTGCACTGGCCCAATGCTTCCTGGAATTCAACAGTTCCAATGCCCTGGACCAGCTCTTTCATACCCCCATTAGAGTAAGCAATATCCTTGATCTGGTTATTAATAACATGGGCAACCATTGCTCTACACCAGTAGCTATTTTTTTCCTGGTTAAATCTGACCACAAACTAATCACCATGGAAATCCACATGTCACCTACACCCCTCGTGAAGATATCCACCTTGAAAACCTTCTCCAAAACTGACTTTGGACTCCTAAAAATAGAGGTGGCTAATTTCACTGCCAATTAAACTGCTAAATCATACACCGATGCATTGTATGAACATGTACATAAATGCATGGAACTAGGCATACCCAACAGAACCAAGATGCTCTCCTCCAAATAAAGTAAGCCAATCTGGTGGTCCCGTGCCATTAATAAACTCTATAACAGAAGGAGGAAACTGTTGCAGAAAAAGGTGAAGTCCCAGTACTGGAAAAATTCCCTTATTAGCCTCAACAAAAAGTTGAGATCCCTCATCAAAACATCCAAAGCCAGCTATGAAGGCATAATTGTGATAGACAGTAAAAACAACCACAAAGCCTTTTATAGTTATATCAGGAAACTCCATGGCAATACCTAGATTTACTCTGAGTTACTGCACAATGGTACCTCCTATACTGAGCCAGCAGATATTGCCAACCTACTGGCCGACAGAGTCAGTGCCAACTTTAACCCCCCCCCCCCCAAGGGCCAATCTCAATAGCAGAAGAATGCCAGGCACCCAGGA
Organism: Protopterus annectens; assembly: GCF_019279795.1. Lineage (NCBI taxonomy): Eukaryota > Metazoa > Chordata > Ceratodontiformes > Protopteridae > Protopterus > Protopterus annectens. Next base: position 2,102,920 of record NC_056729.1, read on the forward strand.
TTATTGCAGCACAGGTTAAATCTGCATTGTCCAAGGCCAAAAATCCAGCTTCCATGGGACCCGACAATATCCCTGGTTTTGTTCTACATAAATTCCAAAGTGAACTGGCACCACACCTGTGTGTCCTGTTCACTCACAGCCTCACCTCAGTCTTTATCCCTACCAAATGGTGCACTGCTACAGTCATCCCTCTCCATAAAGGAAGAGCAACTACAGACCCTGAAAATTATCTCCCCATTAGTCTGAGGAGTCTGATATGTAAGGCTATGGAGCACATCATCATGGATCTAATTAACAAGGATATAGGGAATCTCCAAACTCTAGATCCCACACAATTTGGTTTTGTGAAGGGCAGACCATGCCTGCTCAACCTGGTTGACTTCTTTGAGTCAGTCACCAGAGCAGTGGATGAGGGTAAGGCAGTTTATACAGCCTACCTCGATCTGGCCAAGGCCTTTGATACCATTCTTCACTTAGGAATTATTGATAAACTCATCAAACTAGGCATCGACTCCGATATCATTAGGTGGGTTGCAAATTGGCTCAAAGATAGAACCCACAGTGTGAAAGTAGCGGACTCCAAGTCAGACTGCCAACCAGTCACAAGTAGAGTCCAACAGGGATCAGTCCTGGGTCCTCTCCTGTTTGGCATCTACTTCTCAGACGTCCAGGCCAACACAGAGGGACTCTGGCTGAACAAGTTTGCAGATTACTCAAGCTGGAAGCCATTATTAACTCCCTGAGTGATGTAGACATCCTACAGAAAGGCCTCACTGAGACCAATGACTGGTGTTGAAACCATGACCTTAAGCTTAATGCCAAAATATACGCCATCATTCCCTTTGGGAAAAACTCAGTTCGCACTAATTACCACATTGATGGGAGTCCATTGAACACTGAAGGTGTTATAAGAGATCTGGGGACACAGGTTGACAGCAACTTCTCCTTCGACCACTACATTGTCACTGTGGTCAGAAAGTCCTTCTATGTGACATATCTCATTACCAAGGGTTTTGCATCCAGGATGAAATAGGTCATCATTTCTCTCTACTCTTCCCTCATTAGACCAATCATAGAATATAATGCTTCATTTGGCATGTACCTTACTAGACACCTGCAACAGCTGGAGAGGTCAGAAAAGTACCTCACAAAGAGGATCATAGGCCTTAAACACATGTCCTACATGGACCGAATAAAAAAAACTCCAGATATTCTCTGTCTCATATCGTCTACTAAGAGGTGATCTCTGCTTGACTTACAAAGCCATGTCTGACCTAGCTCTGTTAGAAATGCTACATCTAAAGAAATCCCAATCCTTCCACACCACACGCTCCAGAGACCTCAACCTCATTACCACAATCAACAGAACATGCTGGAGGGACAGGTTCATAACCCAGGGACTGCCCATGCTCTGGAGCAGACTTCCCATACATGTCAAGCAGTGAACCTCACTGGCCCTCTTCAAGAGAAATCTTGATGAGTGAATGGGGAGTAGAAAGTTCACCCCAGAGATCACTCCAGTGGCTCTACTTGATAGACGCACTGGAAACTAAGGTCGGGCGGCACAATGCCAGGGCACTTCTATGGGCTAGGCTTGTAAAGGCTCTAGGGCCATTAGCCTAGTACACACCTATGCACCTATGAATAGCTGCATAGATGCATTCATTCCTCTCCAGAGTTAATATAATGCCAAATTTAAACATAAAACTTTTGTGAAAAGCAAATATGACAGGCAATACAATAAACGAAGCAAAATCATTGCATGCAATTATTATTATTATTTCATTATTTTATTATTTTACATTTGTTTACCAGGAAAAGGAGGCTCAGGGAGAAAAGCTCCAGAAATAACATGAGTTAAAGTACAATTACATATACCAAGAATAGCAGTGTAAACATATAGATACATATACCAGGCATAACAAATAACATAACAGGTAGGAAATAAGCAGTAAAAAGCAGTTACATTTCCATCAAAAATATGCAAGGATAACAATGAGTAGGGTAAGGGATTTATACAGAGATTGACATAAGTCTGTTACATGGATTTCTTTGCAAGTAAAACTGAAATCTAAAATGAATCATTTCAATGGTTGGAAGAATTCACATGAGGAAATAGAAAGGAATGCATCAACCACAGTGAAATTAAGCTAGTAGACAGAGACAGTGGGGGGAGTGTTGTAGTGTGGGAACTGCATAAATTAGGGTAGAGTCATAAGTGGGAGCAGAATAGAGAGTTGATGTTGCCATTGAATGGCTTATAGATGTCCTGTTAGGTAGTTTTGGAACTATGCAATACTACAGGTACTATTATTTATGGTGGAGAGAATGCTAATAAGTTTTTTTTTTTTTTACCAGGTCAAAGGCCTTGGACGATCTAAGAATATGGAGGATATGTATAGTCAGTTGTTCCTGTGTTGGTTAACAATATCAGTAAAGGACATAAGTGTGCTTGTGGTGCTGTGATGTGGTCAAAAGCCATGTTGGATGTGTGATAATAGTTTGCAGGTGAGATAGTGGTTCATTAATTGGGTATGCACGATTCTTTCCACTATTTTGGACAAAAAGATAGGATGGCAATAGGACAGTAATTTGTGAAATCTGAGTATTTACCTCCTTTGTGTAGTAGCAGTATGTGGGAGATTTTCCAGATACTGGGGACTTGATTTTCATATATAGACCTGTTTATGAGGATGGCTATTGGATAGGATATGGTGTCAGTGGCAATTTTTAGAAAGTTAGGAGGGATCTTATCTGGAGCTAGTGTGGTTGGCTTCAGTTTTTGGATAAGTTTTTTGATGTATTTAACAGAGACTGCGTGTAGGCTAAAGTGAGGGATATTATTATGAAAGGAGAAATTTGATTGAGGGAAGAGAGATGTAGGGTTGTTATAATCTTGGAAGTTTGCTAGGGCTTGAATAGTTTCTGTAAAATATTTATTGAATTGGGTTGCTATGTTGTCGGTATTGCTAATTCTTCTTGGGTTAGGAATAGTTGCTTTACCTGGGTGAAGTATATTATTAATAGCTGTCCAGAATTTTTGAGGCTGTTTTGAATGTATAGCCTGCATATTGTGGTAATAGTTTATTTTATCTGATTTCACAGATTTTTTAGCTTTGTTACGTAACTCAATGTATTTTTGTCTGTCTGTCTGTCTGGGTTTTATTTTTTGTTAAGATATTCCCATGCCTTATCTTTAGCTTTTAGTAGTGATCTACATTCATTTGTTAGTCAGGATGCATACTTGGGTTAAATTCATAAGCATTTGTTTGAATGTTAGGTCAGAATTAGGTTCTATCATAAAGCTTAGAATCCATCAGTTGGAAGTTGTGCTGTAAACTTCAAGAGATCTGTTGGAGGGAATTAGTTAATTAACTATATAACAGAGCTCAGAAACAATGCTCAGTGCTGAACACAGCTAATAGCAAATTATATTACATACTCAGACTCTGTGGATATAGCCAATCTAATACTGGAGACATGTAGCTGTAAATGTATTGATGCAATGGATGAGGAAACATTAGTACACACTCCATACCTAGACCTCACAAATGTGTTCAACTCCATCCCACATTAGAGTATTGTTAATAAACTCTGAAAGCTAAATGTTAATACCTATGTGACTTATTTGAAGGAAGATTGGCTCACAAATAAAACCCACAAAACTAGGGTACATGGCTCTATCTCCTCCAAAAGACCTGTCACTAGTGATATACCCCTGGAATCAGTCCTCAAACCACTCCTCTTTGGCAATTCAGAGGTCAAAGCTAATGTTAGTGGTTTATGGCTGACTAAGTATGCAGATGACTTTAAACTCATTGCCATCATAAACCAGAGAACACCAAGATACTCCAAGTTTGTGTCATAACCATGGACTAATACATAATGCAAAAAATGTGGAATGATCTCCTTTGGCAGACATGAAGTATCCTGTAACTACCACATTGACAACACACCACTGAAAATCAATGTTGTAATTTGGAATGCATGCGGACAGCAACGTGTCCTTTAATCATCACAATACCACTGATGCAAGAATATATTTTGTCACTGTGCATCTTATCTGTGAGGGTATGGCACCTAGGTCCAGGGATAAGTAACCATGTGAAATGATGGGACCTGCTAAATTGAGTCCAGAAATATGGAGACCGAATGGCTGAAAGACCAGACTTGTATATACGAAGTTTGAGATGCCATCTCTTGGAATATTCCCCTTTTCTCCAAGGTATGGGTATCCCAGAACTGGTATTTATAAGTTGGGGTGAGGGGGGCTTTCCCCCTACATGGGGGTTGGAGGGGGAGGATGTTCTTCTGTAAAAAGAAGTTTTAAGGGGAAGAGTGATTTTTGAGACACATTCTTCTCCTCTGTTGATTTTTTTTTTGGCTTGTTAACACAAGGCATTTTGAGTGCTGACATTTCAATTGAGAGCCCCAGGAATGTGATCATTGCACTAAATTCAACACTTATTGAGCTACTCATTGAGTATAATTCTCCCTTCCATATGTGCTCCCCAAAACAACACAACTTGAATGACTACAGTGACTTCTTACCTTGAAAATCAAGAGCATAAATCATAAAAACTCTACTGACCATCTCAAAAGCCTTGCCCCTCTTCTTGGTATTATACAGGCTACTGAGGGACATCTCTGCCACATGTGTCTCAAAAGAGTCTATCAACTCAGATCTATTGCACATCTGCAACATCCAGTGCTGGAATAAATACACACTCCAGAGAGCTTAATCTGTGCTACAACTTAAATCAAATATGTTGGATGGATCTATAGCTGTCAGATGGAATACAACTACTTTAGAATTGCCGTCCTCTCCACATACAGCAAAGTACTTCACTTACTCTATTCAAATTTTATCTGTATGGATGGATGGATGGATGGAAACCCCAAATTCACCACTGGGTTTGCAGTACCCTTTTCCTTTATGGACATGGTAAAGACATAAATGTTCTTGCATTTCTGGGTTACTTAAATTATAAGGGCTAAAAATTTCATGGGAATACAGAGCTATGTTTCTAAAGATCCTCGTGGATCAATAGTCTAGTAAGTACTTATGAATCTATGAACCTTTGAGAATACACTGCCTGTCTATTTCTGTGGATACCATTGTATGCATAGCTTTCACTACCTTAGCTACTGGGACCTTTTAATGACCAACTGAGGAAACACTAGTTAAATTTCAGGCATCTGCCTCAAGAATACTTAACACTTTTCTTTAAGTTATACTTTGTATTTGGATGAGCATAACTATTTCCCAAGGGCAACAGGAGAGAGAGAGAGAACCACCAATGCAAGTGGTATCTTTGATGTTATACATTTCCCTGTGATATTGAGTGCCACTAATTGCAGACACCCAGCAATAAATGTCACATCTGGTCCAAAGACATAGCAGTATATGAACAGGAAAGGCTAGCATATTATGAAATAGCAGGTAGTGAAATGCAAAGGATATAATTATGTGTGTGTGTGTGTGTGTGCGTGTGTGTGTGTGTGTGTGTGTGTGTGTGTGTGTGTGTGTGTGTGTGTGTGTGTGTGTGTGTGTGTGTGTGTACAGCACCATGCAGTTCCTATGTTTCCTGTCCATGGCAAACATTTCACTTATATCATAGTTTCTAGCAAGGTGAGCCATCTAATATGTAAGTACAGACACAGTAGCCAGAAAAAATAGACTGCTACATGCAAGGTGTACATACAAATTTACCCATTTCTCCCCCAAAAAAATTACTGTTGTGTTATATACCATTTGGAGTACTGACTTATGACACCTTTCAGCAAACTAGAAAGTGTTGCAGAAATGCGATACAACACAGCACATTTGTAGACATGAAGTGTGATATAATGCATATTTTGCTTGCTGAAGGCATGTGTTTGCTGCCTGGGCACATATACTATTGACACAACTTGAAAGCTGGTCATAGCCTTTGTCCTACTACATAATATGACCCTGAGGAAACAGACTGGACAGTCCCATACAGTGGCTGCACTAGGATCAGACCCGCACATTGCAAACATAGAAGTCACAGCAATACCTTCTGCTTGTACAAGGAAAGCCCCTCCTAGATAGTGAAAGGCAAAATACATTAAGACAGAGGCTACTGTTGATGATGACCAACTAGTGTCAGTGCAGGATGCATACATGCATGCCTGCAGTGGTTTTGGACAAGCTACACTGGACAGTGGATGGTTAGGTCACAATGTGCATCAGACATCACCACATTTAATGCACAGAATGGAGGGTGTAGTGGGTCATAGTCATCTTCCTATGCATGGATGTCAAGAGGTACAATAGATCATAGTTGGCAGCATATGTAGGTGGGTGGATCATGTTGCACAAGGCAGAAATAGGGTCTTGTGGTAAAGAAATAAAATGTGGTCTGTATCAGGAAACACATCCTCCCAGAGCACAGATGGAATGCATGTACAGATACATAAATGTGATCAGATTTGACTCTGCTTCCTATGGCAGGGATGGGGTGTTACTCAAGGACTATAATCTGGATGAAGTCTGCTGATGTGAGGTCCTGTATCAAGATTGTTATCATCTTTACCCACTACAGGGGGTGGCAGTGCATCACACACTTCTAACACTGCAATGGATGTGCATCTGGCAAGGATTCATATACACCACTACCCCAGTTATGCAGCTAATACAGACCATGGACAGCACTGCTGCAGTTTGTTTACTGCATGTCTACATGGAACTGCAGATAGTGCTATATGGCATCCTTGCAAATGCCATGCAACTTACCAGTTATCTCCTTGCTGGTCTGTGCAGCAGAAGGTTTTTCTTGAATGAAATTCTTGTGCCTCCATTAATTAAATCTGAGTGCTACCTGCATGTCAGGGACCAGCTGGAAAACTGATGGTATTGGGTACCTTTGCAATGCTGGCCTATGATAAGTATACTAGTATCTGACTCAGTGTTGTCTTCTGCTGTGGAAGCTCATAGAGTGTCAATTAGAGGAAAAGGTTCATCTGTGAGTATAAATGTATATTCACCCTATATCTACGCCCATGGCCACTTAGGATAGAAGAGTTCCCACTGCATTCTCTGACCTTAACACTTATTTAACTGTTTGGGCATCATTGTCAGTCAAGTCAGGGGTGCTAACATCAACTATTGGTCCAAGTTTTACCATGGCACTAGTCTGCCCTATCAATGCATAGTATACAAAACAGTGTGATGAGTATGACTATGTATGTTGCAACTGTTACCATGAGGTATAAATGAAGCATTTTTATGCATCAACAGATGTACAGCAAGATAGATGCCTTCATTTTTTGCAGAGCTTGACTTGTTGATGGCTCACTCTTTGAAAATCTGTATTTGGTTTATTAAACTAGTCAACAAAGGACAGCTATTCAAACCAGATGTTGTAATTTCCCCAGCATCCATTGCTGTGCTTACTGTGTGTGTGTGTGTGTGTGTGTGTGTGTGTGTGTGTGTGTGTGTGTGTGTGTGTGTGTGTGTGTGTGTATGTGTGTGTGTGTGTGTATATACAAATATGTGTTTGTGTCTATGTGTCCAGCAGTGGACTAAAACCTCATCTAAGAATACACCTCTGCTTTGAAGCCCATGAGTTCCAGGATAGGCTCTAGCTCTCCAGAAACCCTAAACTAGATTAAGTGGTTAATCAGCAAAAGCAGAAGTGAATGAATGAATGAATGAATGAATGAATGAATGAATGAATGAATGAATGAATGAATGCTATGAGACATATAAATTCAGTTATATAAACATATAACCTTCTTTAACAGAGTATATCCTTTCTTTATGGATACTATATAAATTCAAATTTCTATGACACGTTAGTCATGTAGTAAAGCAGAGCAGTGATGCAGGTGTCGCTGGCTAGATTTAAGCAAAGTATTTCACACAATAAGACATAAAAATAGTAAACTAATGAGATGGCTTTGTAGCAGGATATATGCTAGTATGCATAAAATATTGTCTGGGCATAAGGTCACAGTGTGATTGTAAACAGAACTTGCTCAGATGAAAACGTTTTCCTGGGTGGTACTACAGGGGTCATTATCAAGAATGCTCCTCTGCAGTTCACAACTGGGAATCATGTCACTTTACTGAATGTATTCTGAGAACGATTCTGTCAAATATTAATTATTGAGAGCCACTCTATAAAAAGGGTATTTTGCAGGCTAGGGGGCCCTCTGCATCTACTAGGTGAGGAAAGACCCTCAGTGCCACACATCTTATATATATCAACTCCATGATCACATGCCAGTGCATAAGACTTAACCTCAGTCATTACTAAAATGTTGTTGGCAGTTAGCATTCAATTAAATTGCATTTAGAGACAATGAGTTCATCAAACTGATGGCTTCCACACTACTGGGGGTGATTTTTATAAAACACACCATGTAAAATTCAATGCAGAAATGCAGTGTAAAAATGAAAAAAGAAATTAATTTGAAAACACTAGCCTGCTATAACTATGCAGACAGATGGTAAGACGATTTTGAAGTGCAGTGTTCAGTTATGTAGGTCTAATTTTCCCAATACATTCAAATAACAGAGATACTGCATGGAACACCTACATCAAAAGCATGTGGTCTTCACTAAAGTCTATGTGAAGAAAGGATAATATAACTTAATATCCATAGTTCTGAGGAAAGGAGACAAGCAGATGCATGATATAAAAATTTAAGTGCCTACAAGGTCATCTCATAAGTCCAACTGGATACATACTTAAAAAAAATAAAAAAAAGAAACACGAGAAACATTGGCATAATTTCAGGATATAAGATGTAGAAGTTGGAAGAGATATGAGGAAGCATGTTTTTAAAGAACGCATAGTGGCTGATCAGAGTAAGCTTGTTGAATATGCTGATGCTTTAGAAACTGTAACTGAAATGAAGAGTGCCTAGGACAGATAATATGCCACTATGTATGCCGGATGAAAAAGTAAAAAATTTGCTTTTTATTAGGTGAGGTATATAGTTTTATGTATTGGAAGTGAAAATGAATGACTAAATGGATGTAGGCTTATGCATCTGCCTCTCCATAATATGTTTCCATGTACCTGCAACTGTAAAGGCAAAGTATAACATATCTGTCTGCTGAGGATGACTATGTATATGCATCCCATAATCCAGTACACTATAAACTGTTTTTTTCCTCAGTGATTGCCTAGTTTCATATAACATAACCCAATACAATTATGTTAAGGTCCCTTGCCATTGTTGTTATTGTGATCTTTTAGTTTACGTCACAGTATAACGTTTGCTTTTGAGTTCGTGTTGTCTAGGTGAAGTATTCTTTGTTTATTTTTAGTAAAATATCAAGTATTTGGACATTCTATTAATCTTGCATAGAACGGATTGAACTTTCTTTGCTAACCTTGCTGTACTATGTTGGGTTGTTTGTAAAATCCTTTTCTCTCCATCCATTTTAAGGACAATAATGCAAGTGTTAAAAGGGAATGGTTCATTAACTAAACTCTGTTGCACACACCTTCTCCAGTGATATGTCTTCACTGTGAGCACTGTTTAACACTTTGATCTATGACTGACAGAAAAACAGAATGGCATATGTCCTCTAACTCATCTACCTTCAGTTAGCACTGTTTGCTACTCCACTCTTTGTCTAATAGAGCAGCAGAAATTCAACAGAAGACACCAGACCGATCCTCATTACATGAGCAAATAACCTACATAGTCATCATTTGCAAGAGATTGCATTATAGGTGTTAAAAAAGGAAGACTTTTTTGTATTCATTTTCTAACCACATCAGCTTATGAATCAAAATGTTTCCTTTAGCTATGACTTGGAAGCATTATCCAAATAACAGAATTGCTTAAAGTCACATAGTATATCAATGGATGGTGCAAGAACCTAACTTGAGGACTCAGGTTGAAGTTCATTTGCAAGTCACAGTATTACTATCTGTTATAGAAGTATATGCAGATCAACTAAAAATATTCCCCTACAGTTTAGTACTTAGTAGATGACTCAAAAAAAGTAGACAAGAAAAAAAAGAGGTAAAAAGTAGCTTTTATATTTTAATAAAAATAGTGAAATAACTAAGCTGTGCATTTTAACATATTGAGGACATGAAAATAATTATAAAGAAACTATAGGCGGTTAAATAATTAGATGATAGGAAAACAGTAGAAAAAAACTTGCAAAGCATAGCTAACATGTTCACATGGTATTGATGCTTAGCAGCTCACAAGTTTCGTTTAGTGGAGAGCACAATAAATTCTTACTTGTCATAAATTCAGTTTAGTGAGAAAATCCTCAATCAACAGCTTATTCAAGTTTCATTAAAACTGCATTGCTTCCCTAGTGTCAGGGGAAGAGTTGCTGACTGTCACGGTATTTAAAAAGCAAAGTAGACAAAGTTAATTGTAGAAAACACACACAAAACCATGAGATAATACCCCTGTTTCACGACTGCCTTTAATATGCAGATGCATATCTGTCAGATAATATGATCTAAGGGCAATTGCGCACACACACACACACACACACACACACACATACACACACACATATATATATATATATATATATATATATATATATATACATAGACAGAGAGAGAGAGACATGTAGATATATATTCAATATATTCTAATTTATATATGTATTTATATATATATATATATATATGTGTGTGTGTATGTGTGTGTGTGTGTGTGTGTGTGTGTGTGTGTGTGTGTGTGTGTGTGTGTGTGTGTGTACTTATACACATATGTATAGAGCAGTGCTTTCACACTTGTTCATATTGTGCCATTGTTAAATGCACTTGCAATTATGTCTAGATTAACAACTAAAATCTGACTAAAAAGCCTGTACATCATAAATCACCGGAGTTTTATTTATACATTATTACGTGAAAAAGTACAGACAGTTCCACATAATTTAATGTTTTTTTTAAAATAAACTCACGAGAATCAAAAATCCATCAAAAGTAGCTAAGCTAATATCCAGCATTGTGCTAAGCTGTAAAACCAATAAGCTGATTACATGACTACCTGTGCTAGTATAGCTAATTCTTCTTTAAGCATCAGGTGTTAATTTTAATATATACAGCAGATCTCAAATCAATTACTGGGCTCATAGGACTATATCATGCAACATTAAATCCCACACCATAGCAAGAAACACAATAACAGAGCATTTAGCCATTGTGCCTTCAGCATTTTCCTATCTGCTCTTGATAAACTTATTATGGCAGCTGCCAAGCTCAGACCGTGTTAAGTTTATTCTGAAGTGCCATGCTTCGATTTTATTTCCACTTCATTTTACTTATCTGAAATAAACTATTGTAATGAATACCTAATGCTGACAGTAAGGCAGGCAAGTATGAATTCTAAAATCAAGAAAGAGTTAAAAGCCATTCTATACATTACATGTTATATTTTTCATTGAGCAGTTTTTGTTCTCTTCATTTAACTCTGTTGTATTACATTCATATTACTCTGGATTATCTAGATACGAATCTTATTTTACTTTATTCTTACACTGGATGTGCAGGAGACAACCAAATGAATTATAAATAGTGTGCACATGAGGCTTCTACTGAATCTTATGTAAATCTGAACAACAGTAAGAACAATATTATAATTCATGGGTAGGGAAGTAGCAATATTCGAAAAAGGTAAAGATGGTGAATGCCATTTTGCATGGTATACAGTCAGACCTGAGAATGCATTCAGCTTTGCACAAACAGAATAACACTTAACTGTTTTTATTAATGAGGGTCAAACAGTGATGCAGCAAAGCTCCATTTTGCTCTCAAAAATCTTGCTTAAAGTTTACAGAATTTCCCAGTTCATCCGATCTTGGCTACATGCATTGGCATTACTCAGTAAGGCAGGTGGAAACACATTAACAGTTTTTAAGGTAAGCACCATGCAGCACAGCTTTTTTTATTGACGTTTGAAAACTATAAATGGGCTTTGTATGTTTGCTATAGGTGTATCCTTATGTAGACACTCCACTGCTTTCTTTAAAAGAGTGGAAAGGGGAAGATTGGAAAGGCTGGAAAAGAAGAGCTATAACAATGAGAGAGAGAGAGAGACACACACACACACACACACACACACACACACACACACACACACACACACACACAGAAAGAGAATATCAATTGGGTTGTGCTGGAGGAGGTGGAATGCATGGATGTTATATTTCTGATGAGAGAGAGAGAGAACCCCTAGTCTTAATTCCTTTTTTTTTTTTTTTTTTTTTTTTTTTTTTTTTTTTTTTTACATAACAGAGTAGTTTCAGTAGGAAGCAGGTTACAGAGTGTAGGATAAAGAAAGAGTTCATCACAGGCACACACTCAATCCCCAGGAATGCTACTTCCTGAGGGCATTGCAGTGGAGGACCTAAAAGTGTAGGGAGTGGAGCCCTGTGATAGTGCAGTCGTCAGTACTGACTAGAGCAGTGAGTCTTGAACTTGCTGAAGAGCATCCTGGACTGGCCAAAACTGTCTCTTCCCTACCTGTTCCACCACATCCTGATCTAAGTCCTCAAACCCATGGTCAGTGTTACTTAGCAGGGTGCACTATGCCAAGGTGCCTACAAGACTAATGCTACCACCCATGATGGTATCCCAGGATAGACAGAGGTTGAACATTTCCTGGGCTGCGATGAATGGGGGTGGGCTGCTTCTAGGGATTCCAGACCTGTTGAAAAATGAACATAAATGGAGAGAAAGAAAAAAAGAAAGACAAAGTAGTGCATGACTGAAATAAGAAAATGAGAGAGGGGGCTAGAGAAACAAACAAAAAATGGAGACAATAAATTGACTCATAATGTACTACATCAGTGCAATGTCTATTAACATGGATTTCTTATTTTTATTAAATCTTTGTACAGAGGGAAAAAAAATTAAGGGAAAAGGTACCAGAAAAGTGTGAAGATTTTACATTTGCAGTCTACTGATACTAGGAAGATAAGCTGGTGTAACATAAAAAAATGGTAACAGATTTGAAATATCTTGCTGATATGGATTGTGCTGCAGTTGTAAACTGGAAGTGAATTACTTCTGGTATTATATTTATTTATGAATTACTTCTGGATTTATGCTTACAAAATAAATAGAAAGAAAATGTTATTATGGAACACATTCCTTTGGGGAATGACTCTTTTTTTGTTTCAGTCATGTTAGCATACTAACAAGAATTCTTGGTGAGTGTCTTAAGGCATCTTGGTTTCTGTGACTGGTTATATGAAATTTCCACTTCTGCTACTTATAAAAGACATAAAGGGGGGTTGCTTACCTGTCATAGGTGTGTGTTCAAGTCTTTCTTATATTAAATCTATTAATATGTAAATCATGGAAGTTATTGTTGTACCAAATCTGTGTGATTATTTCTGTATGTATTTGTGCTGAATCTAGCCCCCTTATACATTTTCTAAGCAGCAACGCAGAAAAACATAGATTATGATAAAGTATTTCTACTGAATCCATCTGTAATGATTTATATTTATAGTATACTGCAAGTTGAGCTACAAGGATATCCTGACATTTGATATTTGTGTAAAACTTGCCTTTTTGGAGGATGGGCATTTCTTCAACCCTTGTAAATATTTCCATTTAAAATACTACTTTGCATTATGCCTTGCATATCTTATATACATTTCTAAGTCAGATCATGTAAAGTTGCTTTAATGAATGCACTTTTAAATAATTCTGAAAGTAAGGCATTGAATAGTGCATTTTTCACTAACATTTAGTTGTTAATGTATCTCCCAACTCCTCTTTGCCTAGGGTGTGGTGGCTAACTGAGAGCAGCCATCTTATATGTGCAGTTACTATTTTAGAAGAAATGACTATCTTACACAATTATCATATTACCGAACCAAAGCATTTTTAAAAGCCGTCTACCTGTAGTAAAAGTAAATAATTAGCTAATACCAGCAGTGCAGAAAATGGTGTGATAATGCAAATATGGTCTTATCTATTTATGTATACAAAACTAAACCCAACTAAGCATGTAGGGTAATTAAGTATAGATGTGCTGTTATTGGCAAGTATGGTTTTACCAAGCTGCTTTGTCACACAGATATTTTAAGGAATAATTTTACATTTTATTCCCATGACCAATGAAAGTAAGTTATTGACTCTTTACTTTGCATCTGCTTATATGTGTTTCTGCTTCTGAGCAGAATGTTATCTTTATTTGTACATTTAGCTTCAAGGTCATGCACTACTAATTTATGTAAGCTTGCCTTTTTAAGTATTGTATCAGTACATAATGGGGGGAATTTAGTAAAGCCTGCATGGTATTTTTTAATGTGTAGGTATCATGACATTCTGCTTACATGAAAGTAAGTGCTATGCGATCCAGTAAGTACTGCTGAGAGGCGTGAATGAGCACGCCAACATGGGAAGTTCCTTGCCATGCAAATCACCTCATAAAGAGGTGAAGCTCATGAAAATGAGGCAAGTACAGCAATCCAGTAAGCAGATAGGCATCCCTGCAGACCCCTTGTTGGTGTCCATAGTGTAGATGGAAAAATTCCATGTACAGGATTTCAAACAGACAATAGGGGCTGTTAAAACACAGGCAGATAAACAGAAATGGCATAGCACATATACATATAAACAAAACTATCCACCGTGTGTCCAAAAATGTAAGGGACATACATTAAAATAATTGTGTTGCAGTGCGCAAACATGCTTTTATGAAGAAAAAAAAAAAAGGAGTGAAAGAAACCCAGTTAATAGTATGTGGCAGAAATGTATTATAGGACCATGCATAGAGTATCTACAATAGTGGAATGGTGCTTTTTCTAACAATGTAGGACCTGGAACTGTGTAGTTTCCTGGTTGTGTGCATGGATCCCTATGTTAATGAGGTGAGGTTACTGAATGGCACAAAAGGTTATCCATGTCTGCATAGCCCTTCCATGTAGGCATCAAACCATGACAGCGTCCAAAGAACAGGTAGCTGACATTAGGAGGGTGTGTGTTTTAGGACTTGTAAACTCATTGGAGCTCAGCTGTGCCTGTTTGCACGGCATGCCTCTATGCTCAGCAGGGGTGTGTGTTCACTGGCTGATAAGCTTTATTTACCTTTGGGGCACGTGTTTTTATGTGTTTGTGTGGAGTGCCACTGTGCTGAGTGTGACCTTTCAGGGAGGTGTGTACAGTGACCGCTAAACTTTGTTTACCTTCAAGCAGCTTGCTTCTGCATGTTTGCATGGTGCGCCGCATTGCTGAGAGTGCTAAAAAGCAATGATGAAGTAATTAGTTGTGACATCTTTTAACTTAACTTGGGCCAGTAAACAATGTTAATGATATACTAGGCAGGTGGAATGCATCATAGGTAGCCAATCAAAAAGTCAGCACCTACAGTAGAGCACTATAAAGTATGCATACACCCAACAGTCTGATTTTTCACCCATACTCTCCACCATTAGAGTACAGACTTGAGAATTTTAACTGAAAGAATGCTAGGGATTGCTGCAGGTCTGCTACAGTTGTATGTTCTAGATGCCGAAGTCAGTGCTGCTGCTGGTGCTTCTGCCAATAGGCCTAGGTGGAGAAGAAGAAGAGTCTTCAGGCCCAGGGTAACTTTCCGGGAGCTACATGAGATGGAGATTGTATAACACTACAGGGTGAACATCTACATACTACAAGAACTCACTGAGCTCTGCTGCCCTCAACTCAGACCCAGAGCCAACAGAGGGGAAGCCATCTCAGTGGAAACAAAGATATGTGTAGCTGTTAGGATAATAGCCACACATACCTTTCAAAGACCAACTGGGGATATGATGGGGGTCTGAAAGGCATTAGCATCCAGGATAATCCATCAGTTCCTGGATGCCATGCTACTACATGCCAGTGAGCACATTTATTTTCCCCTCATCCCTGAGGCAAGAGCCAGCAAAATGCAACACTTCTACCATGTAGCTCACTACCTTGAAGTACTGGGTGCCATAGATTTAACTCATGTACACATCAAGGCACCCCCCGGTGAGCAGGGTAGAATTTACATCAACCACAAGGGATACCACTCCTTCAACTGCCAGGTCATGTGTAATGCCCATGGCATTATCATGAATGTATGTGCTGGCAGCCCTGGCAGTTATCATGACTCCCATATCTGGCATGCATCACAGCTATACCAAATGTTTGCTGGGGGACATCCCACATGGCCATTTACTGGGGGATGCTGGCTATGCCCTAGAACCATGGATGATGGCACCCATCAGAAATGCACACACACCCATGGAAAAATGCCATAATGAGGTGCATGCACAAACTAGGACCATCATAGAGCATGTGTTTGGGCTGCTGAAGTCATGGTTCCAGTGTCTCGATATATCTGTTGAAGTCCTGCATTACTCTCCAGCCACATGTGCACATATGCACACATATAACTCTCAACTTGGAAACATCAAAAATATGGACAAAGGCCCATGAAAAATAGGTACAAATATGTATGCTGATTAACATAAAAGTTGTATACAATAATTATGTGGCCCTGCCCACTCCAATGGAATTGTCGGATATCAACATTCAAACACAAACTGAAGAAAAGACAACCAAAATCTGGCCCTAGACCCAGACCCTGTAGTAAATGGTAACCATTTTTTTTAGTGTGTAGCAATGATGCTCAGTGGGAAGGGAAAAGATGATGAACCTTAGGATTTTGTTTTTGGTGACTTGCAGTATGTGGGTTTTATGGTAAAAGTAGGGCATTTAATGGTAAGCAATATTTTAATCTTAGCAAAAGAATATCATAGTTTGCTAGGACCCCCAAAAGTCATTCTCCATGGACTACTGATCAGTGGCATAGCTACAGTTTGTATTGCCCAGGGCTGTCTTTGAGGTGCTGCCCTTTCCCTCTCACAAAATCATGGTTGAATGGGGCCTCCCCATACACAGCCCTGCAGCTATTCCAATGTCCCATTATTTGGCTATTTCACCTCATTTACCATAAACACTGTAATGTGCATATTGCTTTACTTCTACAATTATTTGGATTTCATTTCAAAGTTTTATTTTATATTTTACAGCGCAAACACTAATAGACATCTGCTAAACAAAGCAATGCAGTCTCACAATGAAAATAGACAACATTAAAACTTCTCTGCCCTTGAAACTCACATTCATTGAAACAGCATTGAAACCCACATTCAAACAAATGCATCTGGCCAGTGCAGATAAAGATTACCTTTGGGCTGTTTTCAAATCATAGGCCCCACACAAAACTTACATGTGTTCTTTGATACACCTTCCTGTTTGTATTAAATTATATTCCTTGTATAATACAGTACAGTTGTTAGAGGGCATTTTAAATTTGTTTTGAATATTTTTTCAATAAACAATGAAACAAAATGCCTGAACCAATAATGACTAAACTCCCCAATTCAGAACATTTCCATCATAAACATCTACTCAAACTTGTACAATCCACCAGTATCAGTAAATATGCACAATTTCTGCAGAAGTAAGTCATCTAAATAATTCCACATTAAAGAGATCTGTAACTAATGAAGTGGTTGCTGCTAACAACAATAATTATAGTTCATTGTTTCATCTACAAATAAAGTGCCTGTTGCCCTTGAGGAATAAATTGTCTGTGTTACATTAAAAAAGTGATAAGCTAGTAATATTGCAATAGGGAATGGATGCCAAACTGATAACAGGTTCATAGTTACTAGTTCTCACCCCAAAGGAGGACATTCTCAGAACTGCAGCATCCACCCCCTTTAAAAGTACAACACAGTGCAGTATCAGCAATGCATCTACATATTGGGGGAGTAGAACTCACAGCCTTTTGCATCAAAAGCAGGCATTCTACCTACTATGCTACTATGAATGCAGGCAGCCTTGGCATAAGCAGCAGTAAACTTCTCTTCCCCTGAAGCTCTCAGCTCCTTGTAAAATCCACTTGAAAACTCAACTGCATCTGTTAACTTTGCAACACAAGAAATCTGGAAAAAGGCAAAATTTATTGGGGGGGACAAAAGCCCAAAAAACAGGGATGTATTTTAAACATTGCTGGTATAATCTTGGAAAGTTGCTAGAATAAAGTTTTGTGTGTCCACATGCATTTCCTGAAAAATAGTAAGATTGAAACTTAAATGGCTAGCATTTAGTGAATTCAGTTATCAACATAGCTCTCAACCTCTTAGCACAAAAATCCTGGACAAAGTCAATAATGGGGGAGTACAACCCCAAAAATATTCAGTGAATTCAATTCTCACCATAGATTTCAACCTCTTAGCACAAAAAACCTGAACAAAGTCAATAATAGGGGAATACAGCCTCAAACATATTCAGTGATTTCAGTTCTCACCATAGATCTCACCCTCTTAGCACAAAAAACCTGGAAAAAGCCAATATTGGAGGAATACAGCCCCATAAATAGGGACACATTTCAAATATTGATCTTATAAACTTAGAAAATTGCTAGAATAAAATGTTGTGTGTTACCATGTATTTTCTGAGGAATATTAGGTCTGAAATTCAAATGCCTGTCATTATTTAGTGAATTCACTCCTCACTGATTTGCCACATACATCCAGAAATCCACAGATTTTATGAGGAACAGAACAAAAATATGAGGCAAAAATCTGGACAGTTTTCATAAGTGGTGGTGGGTAGGGAATTCAGGCTCTTGCTACTTGTATGCATGCCTTGCATGCTATTTTTTATTGCTGCTGGCTGGCCAGAAAGTACATTGAAGCCCTAGAGCCCTCAACCAATTTTGACAGGCTGGCAGGCTATTCACGGAGCTGACGTTGTTGCGCATGCCTCTGCATGTGATGACATCAGCCCAAAAAAGCTGAATTTTTTTTTTTTTAAGTTGGGAAAGTTGGAAATTAAGGGATGCTACTCAGGAATCATGGCACCCCATTATTTGGACCTCAAAACTGGTAAAAATCGAGAAATTTGGTACAGTTGAGAGGTATGTGCTCACAGTATTTGCTATGCTACACAACCTGATCCTGTGGAAACAGCTGCAGCAGAATCAGCAAAGGGAAGGGATACACAGTCCCCCACCAGTGCCTAGGTCACCACAGCCACAGTCATAGTCACAGGAGGACTCAAAGGAGGATCCCCCTGATGATATCCCTATAGGCAGACGTAGGCTTGCCCAATACGCCCTGGCAATGGCTAAGAGACAACGCATAGCACATTCACTGACAACCTAGGGCCCTAGGGACTGACACTTTACTCCTACTTACATACATATAGTAAGCATGTTGATGCCAGGCAGCACACACAGCCTGTACCTATCCATGTATTGGTTGTGTACTGCTTGCATCAACACAGAGTCAGCCTGAACTACAGGTCTTTCAACTGCTGCATTCGCAAGGTAAGTCTCTAAGCTACACACTAATTGTATGGATTACTAGAATATATCATATGTATGGATCTGCTGCTGTCATGCAAAGAAATATAGTGGGCTAATTGGACAGATGCAACATGAGACTACAGATACCCAGTCCAATAGTATGGGTTCCTTAATAGTCACTAGGCCTCATGGTCTGTATATTCAATATTGTCCACATAAACCTAGAAAGTCATTGGCATTAAAGGTGTTGCATTACTGCACATGTTCTGAAGGATATAACATCTGAAACACAAACATTTGTCTGTAAGTCGTGTAATGTATTTATGTCAACCCTCAATACTTCACCAGAAGACCACAAATGTATGAATAACAGGCCAAACATATGAGGCAAAACAGTGGAAATCCCGTGGAAATCAGGATGGTTGAGAGGTATGTAGACTGACAGTCTGTTGGTGGTGTAACATTACCAACCACAGTCACAGATTAAGTACAGCAGACAGCTGGGGAATGCTGTGGACAGTTTGAGGGAAGTACAGTACTGCAGAAACAGGGGCAGATGTTAAAGTCTGTAACATACAAATACAAAGACTGGAGTACAGGTAGGTGTGGAATGAAGTCACCTTATTAGTACTGACAGTCCCACTGGTCATGCCCATACATTTAGGTAAAATAAGCGCAATCCTGTTGCCCCTTCATCAAAATGACCTGTTATGTATACATGACTATACATACAGATATACGTATACATATCCATCTGTCAATATCTCTCTCTCACATGCATAGTATATCTATCTCTACATAGTGTCAAATAGATATGTACAGGTATATATAGCTACATAAGGATACATACACCCCCATATATCTGCAAAACACATATGCATATTATATACACATGCAGCTACAGTTATATATACATCCCTGTTATATACAGAAATACGTGTGAGGATGTCTGTATTGTCCGACTTACCCTAATAATGGTGAGTTAAATCTACACTATCACACAGCCATACTGTTGCTCAAAGGATCCAAACTAAGGATGCAACAGTACAAATTCCACTTAACCACAGATCCCTGTGCCTGCTGGATGTCACTGAATGGACTATGGAGAGGTGCTGTGTGTGTCTATAGGTGACCTACATATGATGGTTGTGTGTGAGTGTGTGCATGTACAGAGTCAAGCTCAGTGTTATCCCTACACATGTATATGTTGGACAGCTGTAGACCATACATTGTACAGTTGACAGTTCACCGTCTCCGGCCCCAAACATGGGAACTGGTTCTGCCAACAGTTGCACTGGCATCTCCATGCCCATGGTCAGAAGCGGTGCTAGTACCTGATGGTGACTGCTGTCTGCTGGGACTGGGTCCCCATGGGACCACCTAAGACCACTTGCTCACGGCCTGCCATGGCATGGTGTAGACAGCACACCACCTCTGTAGCACTGGATGTACTGCTACTACGGGAGTGTGATTTTGCATGGCCGCATGGACTCTAAGCAGATGTTTTTGCTGTCTTATGTCCACTGGTCCAACGCTCAACTCCAACCACACATTCTAGCACAGAGATTGTGTGGTCCTAGACAGACACTGTCTCAGCCAACTGTCTGTCCACTGCATCAGTCAGCAGGTCCAGGGTGTCCCCAACGTGATGGAGGCTGTCATGGATGTCAGACTGTGCAGCATCCATAACCCTATACATATGCCTGGTGTTCCATTCTGAATGTGCCTGTACCTTTATGATGTCCCAAAACATGCACTGGGTGACCAATGATGTGACACCTGCAACAGGTGGTGGATGGACGTGGGCCTCCTACAAGCATCCCTGTTAATCCAACTGTGTGGGACATTGACCAGATGACTGTATACTCACTGGAGCCATAGTTGCCACACTTTCCTGTTCAATGTCTCCACCCTCTGACTATCCAGTATCTGTGGCCTCCAGTGATGGGGTATGTGTGGACATACAGACTGTGTGTGGTGACAATGGGGGCAGAAAAGTGATATCTACTTCTGGGACAGATTCAACCCCTGATACCCCCACCTGTGCCTCACTATGGCCAAAACCATCATCAGTATTCGAGGAGAAACTGAAATCAGGTTGTGTAGGGGACAGACTCCAACCCCCATGGTCACCTGCAATAAGAATGAAAAAAATCAGTACATTAATACCTGCACTATTGTATATGAAAAGCATCCAAGAGTTATAACAAGGAAGACCCACAACTGCATTAGTGATCAAACAACTTCTTTCCCCGCCTTCGTCCACAAAGCACTACCATGGAACACAATTCAAATTCAATTCAAGACCTTTATAACCATCACTTGAAGTAAATCAAGTCAAACATGACCAGTAATATTTACCTTTTACTTACTCAGTATGACACTATAATTGAAAAAACAACACATAAACCCAGTACAACTTTCTTCACAATTTTATGGAAATACACATCTCACTGTCTAATGTAACACTGTGCCTTTTTTAAGATATGTCCCAAAGACAAAGCTTCCAACATATAAGATCTGTCAAAAAGCAAATTGAAGGTCATGCTGCTTAATGCTAGGAGCCTTAACCTGAAGATGCACTTACTGCAGGCTCACCTCACACTGGAAGATGCCAATGTCTGTGCATTCACGGAAATTTGGCTCAGAGCCACAGAGAGCATAGCTGCCTTACCAGGCTTTATCTCATTCCACACTATGTGACCCCAAAATGATTGGAAAGACTAAGGGTGGTGGTGACTCTGTCTTCATTAAGGACAGGCACACCTCCAGACTGGGTTGCCAGCATGATGCACTGGAGTTACTCCAGTTGCTACTGACAGTTGGCAAAACACTCATCCACATTATAGTCAGGTATAGACCCCCGTCCATGACTCATGACACTCACTCCTCCTACCTGGACCTACTTGACTCCATCAAGGTACCCCCTAACACCTTGATTCTTGGTGACTTCAACTACCCCACCATAGACTGGGTGAACTGTTCCTGCACGAATGCACTCTCCCAATGATTCCTTGACTTCATCAAGTCTAACTCACCAGACCAGCTCATCTTATCCCCCACAAGGGGAGATAACATCCTGGACTTGGTTATCACCAACATGGGTGACCACTGCAACACTCCCATAGTATGTTTTTCTGTGGTGAGATCAGATCATCGGTCTGTCTCATTTGAAGTTTCTATCCCACCCAACTCCCCCTCCCAGCCATACCCAGGCTAAAAAAAACTTCTCAATAATTGACTACAACCTCCTAAGGGAGGATATTAGTAACTTCACAACACTGTCCCCTCAGAGGATGCAGACAGCTATGCTGAACAGTGCACCAATGCAGTATACAAGCACCTGTACAACTGCATGGACTCAGCCATACCCAACAGAACTAAAGACTGCTCCTCAAGGAAACACAGACCTGTCTGGTGAGCATCCTCTATCAACAGGCTTTACAGCAAATGGAAGAAACTGTTGTTCAAGGGTAAAAAGCAGCAAATTCCAAATTGGAAAATCTCCCTCCTCAGCCTCAACAAGCAAATTAGATTTTTATTTTTATTTTTTTATTTATTTTACATTTGTTGACTGGGCTAGTCCAGCTGGATTCATGTCCATTTTCAGTGGAGGCCCGAGGAGAAAAGCTCCAAGGATACAAACAAGATAATAAACATAAAGATTGAAGAATAAACACATTTTACAAAGGCAATAAGCAAGAATGCAGTGATTTTAGTACAGGTAATACAAATGTAAAAAGAAGACAAGCAAAACACCTAAGTAAAAGGAATGCATTAGCTGCTTTCAGTACAAAGTAAGGTGTTATGAAGTTCAATGTATAATACATACTTGTTAAACCAAAAAATATATATATGGTATTTTTTTTTTTTTTTTTTTAAGAGAACACTAGTAACTATAGAGGTATTAAGTTATTTGTAGTCAGATAGAATATTGTAGTGATGACTAGAGAATTATGATAGTGAATAGATGGAAGTAGTTAGTCAGGATTGGTACAAGAGCAAAGCCAGAATTTGTTCAGATGTATTAGGAGTTGTTTCTTGAAGAGTGGAAGAGTGGCTAGAGAGGATATGTGTGAGGGAAGATTATTCCATATTTTACCAACTGAGTTGGAGAATAGGTGGTTTCCTGCAGAGTTAGTGGTTCTAGTAGTGTTAACTTGTAACTTTTCCGAAGAACGTAGTTGTTTCAGGTTATTATAGGGAGTTAGGAGGGTGCTAAGAGCAGGTGTTTTTGATGGTTGATATAGGATTTTGTGTGCTATTAGTTGTTGATAGATAAGCTTATTAGGAAGTTCTAGCCAGTGTAAATGTTTTAAATTTATACAGTGGTGAGTTCTAGATTGAGATGCTGTAGCAAATCGAGCAATATTATGGTAAGATGTAGTCAGTTTCCTGAGGTTGCTTTTAGAGAGATTAGTATAAATAGAAGAAGCATACAAAAGGGTGGAGATAAGATGTGTTTTGACTAAGGTGGTCCTTGCTTCAGGTGTGAGGAAGGGCTTGATTCTGTACAGTGAACCAATCTTTTTATTAACCGCTTTTATTGTGTTATTGATGTGATAATCATAGTTAAGATTATTATCAATAGTAACACCAAGCAGTTTTGTTGTAGGGTCTGGTGAAATGTGGGAATTATCACTTGTAGTAATAGTGAAGTTTAGTTGAGTAGATTTGTGGGTAGGTGAAAAGAGTAATAGTTTGTTTTTTTTTGGGTTCAGAAGAAGACATCTATTCGAGAACCACTGTTCAATGGTTGAGAAGGTTGTTTGTGTGAGTGCCTGGAGTTCTGTTTGAGAGGAAGCTGTACAAATAATGGTAGAATCATCAGCATATTGTATACAGGTAGTGTTTTGAATAGATGATTGGAGATCATTAATAAAGATAGAAAATAAAAGTGGACCTAGTATAGATCCTTGAGGTACTCCTAAGGAGATAGGACGTAGAGCAGATAGTGAGTTTTTCCAGAGTACTGCTTGTTGGCGGTTTTCAAGATAGGATGAAAACCAGGTTAAGGAAGAGGAATGCAAGGCAAGGGATTTAAGTATGTGTAAGAGAAGTGTATGGTTTACCATATCAAAGGCTTTTGATAGGTCTAGGAAGAGAGAAGAGGTTAGTTTATTGTTGTTACGGTTACAGTTGATAGTATTGGTAAAAGAAAGTAAAGCAGTGGTGGTACTATGTGAAGGTCTGAATCCATGTTGAGTGTTAGCTAGTAGATTGTTATGGAGGAGATGGTTAAGTAGTTGTTTGTGTATGCATTTTTCCATGATTTTAGCTAGAGGAGATAATAGTGCTATGGGGCGGAAGTTAGAGAGGTCAGTAGACTTACCTCCTTTGTGTAAGGGTATGATATGTGATATCTTCCAGATAGCAGGGAAAGTACATTCTTTTATGGATCTGTTTATTAGAATAGAGACAGGGTAGGCTATAGCTTTAGCTGCTATTTGCAGCAATTCAGCAGGAAGTTTATCAGCTGAAGGGGTAGTGGATTTAAGTTTTTGTAAAAGAGATTGTATATAGGAGGTCGATATGGGTTGTAGTTGAAGGGGAGGCAGAGAGTCATTGAAGTTACTTAAAAGGAGCTGAGAAGTGTCAGGTGATAGGTGGTTAGCTAGACTTTGTATGGAGGTAGTGAAGAAAGTATTGAAGTTATTAGCTATTAAGGTGGGATCATCAGGGTCAGAATCCTGAGGGTTAGGAGTAACTGTCTTACCTGGGGTAAGTAAATTGTTAGTACTAGACCAGAACTTTTTTGGTTCATTTCTGGTGGATTTCACTTCACTAGATCACTAGTGAAAACATCCAAAGCCAATTATAAACTGAAACTAGCCTCTGAAACAAAAGGAAACAACAAAGCCTTCTTCAACTACATCAGGAACCTCCATGGCAAAGCCTATTTTATTTTCTCAATTAGTACTTAATGGTACTACTTACACTGATCCTGTTGATTTAGCCAACCTTCTAGGTTCATCACAGACTTCACTGCCTATCCCACACAAAGGCCCATTCGACATCCCCGATACTTGTCCTGTACCTCACATCTCTGTAGATCAATTGTTAAAGGCCCTATTCAAGGCAAAGGACACAGCTTCCATGGGACCTGATAGTATGTCAGACTGTATTCTGCACCATTTCCAGCAAGAACTAGCTTTACCATTGAGCACCCTATTCAACTACAGCCTAATTACAGGATTCATTCCAGTGCAGAACTGCCATTGTCATCCCCTTACACAAAGATGGTGCCACTACTTACCCAGGAAACTATCACTCCATTGGCTTGACAAATGTGATCTGTGAAGCCATGGAGCATATTATTATGGATTTCATAAACAAGGACATAGGCAATCTCCAAGCACTTGACCCCACCCAAATTGGATTCGTCAGGGGCAGATTTTGCCTTTTGAACCTGGTTGACTTTTTTGAGACTGTCACCAAGGACCTGGAGGAGGAAAAGTCAGTACATACAGCTTACCTGGACTTGGCCAAGGCCTTTGACACAATCCCCCACTCGGGTATCATCAAAAAGCTAACTCAGCTTGGTGTAAATCCCTCTCTCATCAGGTGGGTGGTCAGCTGGCTCACCAATAAGACCCACAAGGTCAAAATAGGTGGCACCGCCTCTAACAGCAGAAATGTCACTAGGGGGTGTTCCCCAGTGATCTGCCCTGGGACACCCACTGTTTGGCATCTATTTCTCGGAGGTCCAGACAAAGACAAAGGGCCTGTGAAGGACCTAGTTTGTGGATGACTGCAAGTTGGGAGCTGTGATTGACTCCCCAAATGATGTTAACATACTGCAAGAGGGTCTCACAGCAACAAATGACTGGTGCCAAAGTCATAGCCTTAAATTAAACCCCAAAAAATTTATCATCATACCATTCAGCAAAAACATGGCCCCTACTTATTACCACATCAGTGGCAACCCCCTTAGCACGTAACCTGTGGTGAGAGATTTGGGAACTCGGGTTGACATTAAACCATCATGTAGCAGCAGTGGTCAGAAAAGCTTTTTACTTGGTTCATCTCATAAGTAAAGGGATTGCATCAAGAAAAAAAAGTTATTACTTATCTGTACTCCTCCCTCATTAGGCCTATAATTGAGTATAATGCCCTTGTTTGGTATGTACATCTCCAAACACATGCATCCACTGGAAAGGCCACAGAAATACCTCACAAAGAGAATCCAAGGCCTCTAATAACTGCCCTATGTGGACAGGCTCAAATCATTATCACTCTGCTCAGAATCATACAGATTGCTCATAGGTGATCTGTGTCTTGCCTACAAAGCAATATCAGCCCCTGCTCTACTAGAGATGCTCCATAACTATAAGTCTAACTCCTTGCACATTATCCACTTGATAGGCCTAAATCGAATATGGGACATCAACAAAACCTGCTGGAGAGACGGGTTTGTCTCCCAGAGACTACCCCATCTCTGCAATAGACTTCCCATACATGTCAGAGTACCTTGCTGACCCAAGCGCAACCTTGATGAGTAGATAGGAAACCACAAATTTATCCCAGGAGTTCCACCTTTGTTCTTCATTGACAGGGCAACAGATTCTGACTGAGGTTTCTTTTTGGGGGATAACCTCTTGGCTAGGCTTATAATGGCCCCATGGCCATTAGCCTGGTAACCTCCTATGATCCTATTTGCCTTCAACCTGCAGTATTTTAAAAGGCATGTTAGATTCCTGGCCTTATCTGCTCTTACCTGTAACTGCCAAAGTATATCTATTTGTTGATCTACACTCCTGTGACTGCCCCTTCTCGAAATCTTAGGTACTTCCTCCAGACTGGCAGTTAAAAACATCCTATGCTGTCTACACACATAATTATGTGTACATAGGGCATTATTCTGGCCCTTATCAGTACTAGACTATAATTGTTCCTTAGCAAACAAATATCATACTTACCAGGGGCAGGACCATGGCCTTGGGCAATACCTGATGGATCTGTGAAAAACTGAGGGTGGGGTAATGTCAATACCACTACATGTTGCAGCACAACATGGTAATACATTTAAAGCAGCTAGTCTGTTACTTGTTGTATTGGTCCCAATCTGCATATGAGTGCATACCTGGGGTTACACCACTCCCAAAGAAAAAAGATCTGAACCCCACATAAAAGTATCTACAGCCTGACACACTGACTGCTACAGTAGTACAGTGCTCATCACAGTAAGCATACCTGCATGCTCCTCAGTTGTAGAAAATGTGGCACCCACCTCTATGATGTACAGTGTGATGGATGCCTGAGAGCTGTCATTAGTGCCTAGGTACACCAGTAATTCCTCACTGGCTGAGATTTGGTGTTCCACTGCATGCCCTCCACCAGTGACAGCACAATCCATGGCTATATCAGCTGCCCATCAATATGCAGCATTAATCATATTGGTTGCCCTGTGACAAACCTGCTCATATAGCCTGCCCTGCTGACCACTGGTATTACCATCATGGATAAGATCAAACCACAATGCAGCCCACTGTTCCCTATTATGTCTCCCCCTGGATAACAGGATGTCATGATGCTGCCTTATTCCTTGCAAGATTATCTCATTCTCTGGATCCAAGAAGGGTGGGTGCCATCTGTGGTACATTATTCCTGAAAGACAACCCAAGGGGAACACATTACAGGATCAGATACGTGGATGTCCAATATGTACAGATACAGCAAGGGCACAATGGTCAGCACTATCCACTGCTTGCTCACACATTGCATAACCCACAGTGTGACAACATACTATGTGTGGATAAAACCAAGATAGTACCATTACTGAGGTATTCCTTATGTGTCATGACAGCGTCTATTGTATGATCATGCACCCAACACTCCAGTCTACTACAGTGTGCCCCTAAGGCCAGTCACACAATAATATATCATAGGATCAGTGCCAGACAAATAGCAGTGTGCTATAACAACCACTATATAGGAACAGTCCGACAACACCAGTGTGTCACACTGACAACAGACAATGCCACCCTGATATGCTCTACATCCCCTGTAGGTGTAAGTCAGCAGGGTATCACTGACATGGCATTACCACAGGCCTATGACTGGATTACTGCTGTAATCCCTATTTCTCATACCTCTATCCTCCCATCTGAATCCTGTTATACACAAAAAAAAAACAGTTATATACCTGCTAGAGTGCGGTACTCTTCTGTTGAACTGTTTGCCTGGTAAACTTTCAGAAAGGCATGCTCTATATGAGTAAGGTCTCATACAGAATGGGTCCCCATAGCCAGCTGCCTGCCTTTTAAACATGCTGTGCATCAGCAGTTGATTATCTCTAAACCAATATGTGATTTTGAAATGCTAATTCCAGCCAAAGCAGCTGAATTGCACTATAATTAGCCAGTGACATGCAAGTACCGTCCAATATACTAGGCCTTCAAATAGATCTGGGCCCCTTTCTTAGCTGTTGAGATGGACACTGGGGTTAATAGATTACATCATCACAGTATCCCATGTTCGTGATGATGAGATCAAGTATGTTTTCTCCTCTTGTGGGGATGGTGACTAATTGTTCCATGGCATTTGAGTTTATGAACTCCAGGAACCTTTGGGCTAGAGTGTTTGGGCTTGAGTAGTGTTCCCAGTCTATATTAGGGTAGTTGAAGTCACCTAGTATGATGGTGTTTGGAGATACATTTATCCCCTCCAATGTTTTCAGGAAGGCCATGTGAGGTTCCTGAGTTTGAGAGGGTGGCCTGTAACATGCTACAAATTGCAGAGCAGTCTTGCCTATGGTTAATTGCACCTGGATGGTCTCCGATGCATCGTGCGTTGCCACCAACCTTGAGGTGTGGGTGTCCTTTATGAATATGGACACCCTCCTTTCTTGGTATTGTCCGGATTTTGGGGCCGAACGCATGATATGAGGTGAAACCTGATAGTGCTGGGGTGCTCTCAGGAGCCTTGAACCAGGTTTCTGTCACAACACAGACATCGATGTTCTCCATACTGAGAAGGGCCTCGAGTGCGTGCATCTTGAGATTGAGACTTCTGGCATTGAGCAGCATTACCCTTAGTTTTTCCTTTTTGTGTTCTAGGGTGGTAGGTTTAGAATTTGAGCCTTGCCTAAAAGGCACTATGGGGTGGCAAGAGCCTTTGCCAATATCCGGAAGCCTAGGGTGACAGGTGCAAGCCGTCCCTCATGAAGCAGCGTGGCTTGTCCAGCATGTCATCCCAGGCAGACAGACATTGGATCCCCTTTGAATGACACCAGAATTTAAGCCAATTATTAAAGCTGATCATCTTATCACTGTATTGTGGCATCATTCTAGGTGAAGGTAGGATACTATGATTGAGTACAATGCCCCATTCGGAATGCATCTGACCCGACACCTGCAGCAGCTGGAAAGGCCCCAAAAGTTCCTCACCAAAAGGATAAAGGGTCTCAAAAATATGTCTTATGCTGCCCGACTGAAAGAACTCCAGCTCTATTCAGTCTCATACCGCTTGCTCAGAGGTGACCTGTGCCTGACATATAAGGCCATGTCAAACCCAGATTTGATGAATATGCTTCACCTCAAAAAATCTAGATCCCTCAGAACCACAAGGGCGGGAGACTTAAACCTTGACACTGTTATTAATAGAATGTGCTGGAGGGACAGATTCATCACCCAGAGACTCCCTATGCTGTGGAACAAAATCCCGGTACATGTGAGGTAGAGCACCTCGCTGGCCTTGTTCAAGAGGAACCTTGACCAATGGATGGGAGATCGCAGATATACCCCAGGGATTACTTCAGTGTCACTGCTTGACAGAGGCACAGCAAAATAATAGGCATAGTTTTATTCAAACTAAAGGGGTGGCGAAAGCCACATAACTATGGGCTAGGCTTATAAATGCCCTTGGGCAGATAGCCTAGTATGAACCAATGAACCTATGAAATCTTTACAAAGGGCTGTGTGTAACATAGGCAGCAGCTGTTGATGCAAGTAGTAGACATAGGCAGAGAGTGTGGACACTTGAAGGACAAAAAGCTGTAGGGGTATCTGTGTCAGCTGTGTCAGCCCTGTTGTAGAGGCGGTGCCAGTGTGAAGGTACCCTTTACACTCCAATAAAGGCATGTATTTAGGGTACAGATGTTAGGCAATTGTGTCAATAACAGAGTACTAGGCAACATACTGCACTGCTATACGGATATGTGGTGTGTCAATACCTGCAGGCCTGTGACTTCATGCACTGAAAAGCAACTATTTAATAAGCAATGCATTGTATGGATAAAGAGTGTATTAGTGATCCATTAATTGCTGACTTCACAATAATGTCATTGAAATGCAGCACAACACTGGATTTGAACCTAGGACTGTGTGTGGCAAAATGTACTCTATGCAAGTCATTTAACAGACTGAGCTATTGAGTCACTCTAATAACAGGTGTACTTACAAGATATATGCACACACATAGAGTCTGTGACACATATTTTCTACATCCATCAGTATCTGCATGGCTTTCTCCACCAGAGTCCCAGTTGAACATGTATTTTGCCACAAATGTCTTAGCAGGTGACTTTCTACATTTTGCTGATAAAAGGACACATGTACATCCAAATTACAGGTCTCAGTTACATCCATTATCATTTGTTTGGATGTGTAGTAGTTTACTATTGCACCACAAACCAGGGTGCACTCCCATTTTTTTTCTATTAGTTTTTATTTCAGTTTGTGCAGTGTGGTGCAGTGCACAGCTCTGCTGAAACATGCATAATGACTGTAATTGGAAATTACTGTGCTTTGTTTAAACCAACTGTTTTAATTAAGAGTTGCATGGCATTGTGGGTTAATGCAGTGTGCTGCCAGTGGGATGGGCTTAGGTTTGAAACATGGCAGAGGTGTTTATTTTGTACATGTGACTTACAATGTTAAAAACACATATACTCATTATAGCTCTAGTAAGCTGAGGTAAGAGAAGCTGCATGACATGGTGCACTGTGCAGCTCCACGCTAAATAAAATATAAAGAAAATAATAAAAGGGAGATAGGAAAGTGGTGAAATGGGGGCAAGCATGGGGAAAAACATATTGAAAGGCAGGGAGGGATGTGCAGGAAGGGTGTAGGAAAAAAATAGCTATCCATTTCTTGTAAAGCAACAAGTGTGCACTTTGACAGATTTGAGGATGAATTTGGATTCTCAATCCTCAGAGAGATGAGTGAGGACAGCATAACTGCATTGTCAAGCCAAGTGGACTGAATTACATGTGTCCAGTGGACACATTTGTGAAGTGCATAATTATGTATGGGACAAGATTTTTTTTGTGAGACAGGTGCCCATTTTTTTAAGGTAAGAGTGGAATGTTGGGGAAGGGACATAGGTACTTGGGGGGAAGGTAAGTTGGGTAGGTGAGGATGTATTTGCAAACAGGCAATACAGCAGACAGTGGTGGTATGTGACACATGAGGGGGGTGAATACCTCCGACAGGGAGGGTGTTGTAGAATGCGAGTGCCTTGTGCCTCCAGACAGCAGCAGCGTGACGCACATCCCCACCCATGGGACTGTCATCACTGCTCCTTCACTACCCTAAGGGTGACTGTGCTGGAGGCTGGGCACCAGGACTATGCTGCATCACCAGGTCGAACAGCATGCCCTCAATCCAGCATAGGTGTTGGTCATAGCTACCATGGACTATCCTGCCCTGCACACCAAGACTGGTAGCTCATCACAGGTGACCACACTCCTGCTGCCACCACTCCTAGAGGGGGACTGGGCCTCCTCATCCCCCGGGGCAGTGCTACCCGATGTCACAGGTAGTGCAGAGGGAGCACCACCGGTCTGGGTCCTCGACATGCTGGGACCCAATGCCATGGCTGGTTGAGGCAAGGTAGGGGGGATCAGCCAGAACTGACTTACCTTGATGTGCTGTGGGACATGAAGTAAAGCAATATGTTATTGTTTTTAACAACCATACCTTTGTTAGTAATAACAGAATGGAATATCATATTTATTAAGCCAAATACATATTACTTTATATTATGCACAGCACAACATAATGTAACATAACAGTCAGTACTGTAACAGCATGCCAGTGTGAACTAAATCATACGGCAAACAAAACAGTTAGTTTAAAAAAAAAATTAATATTGAATCATAATACAACATAACAATCAACCACATTGTCAAAACTATAGTTAAACAAAATATGTTAATATGAAATCATAATAAAACATAGCAATAATCAACATTTTCCAACATATAGTTTAACAAAATATGTTAATATTAAATCATAATAATACATTGCAATAATGAATAAATTAAGATAAGGGTGGGGTGAGAGAGAGAAAAACATTCCATTAATGTGATTGCAGATAATATCCCTGACAGCACTGGTCATACATACAGGTGTGTGCTGACAGCTGTGATTAAAGTGACTACAATTCTCCTATAACTGATGTAGCACATACATACCTCTCAAACTGATAGCATGACACAATAAGGGGCAAGCACTAACAAATGCAGGTACAGAACTACTCAGAATGGTTTCAAATAATGTGGACTTATATAACTGCCAGGGTGCTCTGTAAACAGATTTTGTAATACATTGCATTCCAAGTAATAATTTATCTAGTAAGCATATGACAGATGGATTAGTCAGTTTTAATTACATTACGAGAAATCGTGACACCTGAGAGGCATGTTTGTGCACAGTAATTAAACTAGACCACCAGCATGGCATAGTTGGTAGGCATAGGAGTAGAACTCACTAGCTGTGACTGCAGGGTACATTTGCAAATACTTTTATAATTGACTGCAGCAGCATAGTATGGACAAGCAAGATATACAGCCATACTGGGATTGCACAGTTTTATTTCTGAATCAACAATGCTGATGCCCACATTCTTGCTATTGAGTGTAACAATCTGTGAGATCTAAACATGATATATGCACATAATATGGGCTAACTCACACATCACAATTTTGTGTTCTTGGGAAGAGAGAACTTGCGAGCATTACATGACTGATACTGAAAATGTAGTGCTACATAGCACTGGATTTGAACCCAGGACTGTGTGGCAAAATGTACAGTGTACAAGGAATTTAACAGACTAAGCTGCTGTGGCACTGCTGACTGCAGGGTGACTGATACTTGCCTAGAGACCACCTGGGACCCTGCTATGAATGTGCAATACAAGCTACAGGACTTCACTCTAGCATTCTAGTACTGTTACAGTGTTTTACTAGACTGCAGTGCCAATAGAGTACACATTCATGGTATACAACCATACTCCATATATTACTACATCTTTGTTTCACTTTCAACAGTACAGGTGAACACATACTGCTGTTATTGGCTTGCAATATCTGTGAAGTCCACACACACAATATTTGCTGTGGAGTGGCCTACCTCATCCATATATCTTTATTACCTGATGCCTGTGAAAGAAAAAGCGTTATGTGACCAGCATTGGCCTAGAGAAAGGATTGAACAGCACTATGAGTTATACAATACCGTTTTAGCCATTACATTTGCATTCTACAGCTATTACAGTGTTATACTTGACTGCAGCAACCTTACTTTACAGACTCAATGCATACAGCTCTACTGTAATGATTATGACAATGCAATTCTGATGTATACAATTTTCCTTGCTGTTATTAGTATTGTTTCTTGTTTTTATTGAACTACAGTTGTTATTAATCATTTATTGCTCTAATTCCAACTTTATTGCACTACAGCTCTAATTCCAACTTTATTGCACTACAGACTTTATTGTATACACTTTATTGCAGTTAATGCATTACTCATTCTTGATTATTGCACTACAGCTGGCAGAATACATCCATACTCACCGTGCTCACAGTGCAAC
Organism: Protopterus annectens; assembly: GCF_019279795.1. Classification (NCBI taxonomy): domain Eukaryota; kingdom Metazoa; phylum Chordata; order Ceratodontiformes; family Protopteridae; genus Protopterus; species Protopterus annectens. The sequence goes on from NC_056729.1 coordinate 2,137,039, forward strand.
CTGGCCAGGCACCCAGCATCAAACTTGACACTGGGTGCCCTCTCAGCTGCAGCTATAGGGAGAGAGGCACACCATTATGCATACCAGTTTTGCAGACAATCAAATTACATATGGTACTTACGTATTATTGCAACCACGCTTACATGGCAGTCGCAAGTACACTTTCTTGCCAGCTTCTTGTGTATGCAGCTTAACCGTGGAATAATCATGTAAAGAAAATCCCTCTTAGCATAATTATAATAATCAGTTTAGTCTTGAACTGATTTTCCAAATGAGATATTGCCACAACCATGCACATTACAATATTGAATCTTTCTTTTTTTTCCACACTGAAAGATCTCTTATCAAATTTAAAATCCACACAGCATATCCTGAGTTTGTCTTTACTTACCCAGATCAGCCAATTAATTAAAAATCCTACTAATGAAATATATATGAAAAGATTTGATCCATAGTCTGACTTTGGCATTTTTCGTTCTGAGCTGCTTTCTTGTCCTCCCTTCCAAGACTGTACATGTAACAGTTAAAGTAATTTTTAACATGCTCCGTGAAGTTATATAGAAATACGGGAAACTACATTTTATTTCAAAATGCTTTGAATTGTAGGTGTTACATTGCAATGCATTAACAATAAAGTTGAATTATTTTATTAAACGTAAATCAATTTTAAACCATAGTACAGATATCCAATTTCAAGTCAAAATAACTTACAATGATGAAATCCTAATGCAAAAGTACAACCACTCCAATCACAGTTAAATAGTGTAGTAGCGAGAATATGACTTGCAAAAATGTATTTAGTACCATTATGTAAAGGACATGCTGCCAAAAATGACTGGTTGCAAAAATATAAATAACAGGTTACTTACAAAGTGTGGTAGCGATAATAGGCCAAACCCATTGTAGCGATAATAACATACCACTGAGAAAGCGTGGTTGTGATAATACATAAGTACCTTACATATTAGTAAAACAGAGGAAAAAGCACTTACATACTTATGATGCATTCCCTGCCCTCACCTCTTGGACCCAGGCATCCAAGGTTCCCCTCTTTCATCTTTTCAGGTCATCATGGTGGTGACAACACTGCTTACCTGTGTGGTGATACCAATAACACTGGAAGTTCTCTGACCAGCAGGTCCTAGGCCTCCTTCTTAGACTCTGAGCCCTGGAAGCTGCTCCCTGCAGCAGCCTATCCTCATGGCTTTTCACAGGGAGCCCAAACATGACCCTGGACTTCTGAATGTCCCACTACTGCACTCGAAAGTACACACCTTCTCCAACACCACCAGCCATATCAACAGATGATAGGCTCCAATAGTTTCTGCAGAATTCTTACCTAGTGCGCCTTTTGTATGCTGTTTTCCCACCCTTACATATCATTGACCAACATTCAAAAAAGTGCCGCATTGCTTAGCAGTGCATATACAAGACAAGCAGAGCTGAGCAGCTTGGAAACATGCACAATTGTGGTTTAAACAAAGCTGAGTACCTCACAAACATTGGCAGCCATTAACATGTTTATGCGGTACTTTGCAGGCTTGAGCATAGTTCTGAAGAATGTAGTGGAGACATATTTTTAAAATCTTCTCTATAACATGTGCAACAAAAATACAAATAAGTTCTGACTTCCATGTATTCAAACTACTGACCTACAACATATACAGCCATAATTCTGCCCATTACGCTATGTGGATATTATGAAATCTGGTATACCTTTACATATACCAATGAGCTGTATGTTAGCAGTGCTGAGCACAGTGCCATGCAAACATGCTTAAACAAACCAATAAATAAATACATAATTATATCTGGTGTCTATTTTTAGATATCTGGCAGGTGTCTACCATGTATGTATGAGCTCCGCTCAGCTTAGCTGCACTCCATGCCGTGCAAATGCCAATTAAAAAAAAAATTTAAAAAAAACATAAAATGTCATTACATCTGATTTCTATATTTATATGTCTAGCAGGTGTCAGCTGTCTACATGTGAGCAAAGCTTGACATTGCTGTGCACTGCGCCATGCAAACATGCCTTTTAAAAAATTTAAAAAAAACACATTCAATATCCATGTTCCTTGGCTCTCCCTTGGCAGCATGCCATCATTAATATGCATGGCACTCTGCTGAGGGGTAAAAGTGGCCATGTACATGGAAACATTCCTTGTAGGCTCTACACAGTGCCTACACAGAGTTTATTAAATCCTGGTGACTGTTTTTTTTTCTCTTTAACTTTCACTTTTTAACTCTAAAAATAAATCTCCCTTTTTTTTCCAATTTTTTTATTGATTTTTCCAATAACAATCATTTAAACAACAAATTATAATAAAACTATATACAAATTTTTGCAAAGGCCTCAAGCACTGTATAACATGTTATAAATGTAAAGAAGGGTACAATATTCATTCATTCATACTTTCAATATGATTAATTTGATGGAGACAAATCTAAATTCAATGACTGAATAATTGATGAAACTTTTGCCCATGGGTTGTTAGTCCATTTTCTGGGATATATTCTTGCTTCTTTAACTTTTATTTCCATCGATGCTACTTCAACCAGGAGGATCTTGAAATCTTCTAAGGTTGGAATGGAGGATGATTTCCATAATCTTGTAATACATTTTTTGGCTACTGCTTGAATTGTCCAAAGAAGATACTCATTTTTGTTATTCAATACAACAAATTCATTTAAATTAAGAAAAATTTATGATTTTGATAATATAAAGGAATCAGTAAAGATGGCTTGGAGAAAATTGTCAACATCATTCCAAAATTTCTTAATGCAAGAACAATCATAAAAGATATGAGACCAATTGGTCTTGCATTTTAAAGAACACCTCCAACATATCTCCTGCTCTGAGGAGCTAAATTTAGCAATCTTACTAGGCATGTAAAAACCTCTATGCAAAAATTTCCATGAGAAAATTTTCCATATTTGTAAGTTAGAGGTTAATTTAAGAGAATGTAAAATTTTGATTTATTCACAGAAGTTAGGGACAATGTGCAATCTTTAGTGATAAAATCCCAAAACCTCTGATTAGGAGTAGTCTTATAAGTAATAATAATTTTATAAGTTTTTGAAATTAAATTTTTCCGATGGAATTCACCATGAAGTATTTCATTCACAAGAGTTATGCATTTAGGTGGAGCACTAAAGGAAGAACTCTTTATTGTTCTGCATAAGTCTTGAGTAAATGGAAGCAGACTGTTTAGAACTAGCCAGTCTGATGATGGTAGATCATATTCTTTGATCAGAATTTGTGTATATATGGTAACTAAATCTTTTGTACAATATAACCAGCATGTAATTTTTTCCTTTCCCAATAGCTGAGTGTATCTAAACTAATATTATCAAAAATAGTTTTTTATAGCTTTAAAGGGGAATAGAAGCTGGATCCATATTTTAATGTCAATATTGTTATTTACAAAGCTTCTAAAGGACTTATAAATACAATTTAAGTAATCTAGATTAGTGAATTTAATAGTAGTATACTGTATATTAATACAAAGTACATAGCAAAGCTTGTTACTTAATTCACTTAATTGTAATTGTTTTATTAGTTTATTTTCATTTAGGATGACACTTGTATGTAGCATTTTCCAAGCCAAAGAGTATTTAGGATCTATCCAATTTAATATTGTTTTTAGGTTAGAGGCTTTGCTATAGGATTCTAAATCTGGAAAATTTATTCCTGCAAGCTCCCATGGTCTGATATGATTGGTTAGAGCTATTCTATTTTTTTTTTTGGGGGGGGGGTACCATAGACATTTTAATAGAGTTTTGTTTATTTCTTTTAAAAGTTTTTTACTGGGTAATACAGAAATAGAAGGAGCTATGTAATTTATTTTTGGCAATAAGATCATTTTAATTAATTGTAATATATCTTCAAATTTTAGATGCAATTTATTCCATTTCTCTGTGAGAGTTTTTAGTGAGTTAATAATGTTTTTATAGTTTGTGATTAAAATTAGGTCTATATTTTCACATAGGTCAATCCCTAGATACTTCAAAGAAGAAACCTGTTTCCCAATTATTTCATTATTGGTTGAATTAGTATTATCATTAGAATTTTTTTTATTCAAGAGCATATGATTAGATTTAGAACTGCTAATTTTAAGGCCAGAAATATAGTAACCTTTTTTTGACTAGCATATCTAATTCTTGTAAGGATTCTTCGGAATTTATTAAAGTAAGCAATATACCATCTGAAAATAACATTATCTTGGAATTAAATTGATTATTTATATTTAGGCCTATAATTTTGACTGAATTGCCAAAGAAAGAGGTTCTATTGCTAAAGCGAATAAAATCGGAGACATTGGGTATCCCTGTTTGGTACCTTTAGTAATTTTAATTGACTCTGGGGCGGCCACGGTGGTGCAGTGGTTAGCATTGCCGCCTCACAGCAAGAGGTTCTCTGGTTCGATCCTCGGCTGGGGTGCCTTCTGTGCGGAGTCTGCATGTCCTCCCTGTGGTCGCGTGGGTTTCCTCCGGGTGCTCTGGTTTCCTCCCACATCCCAAAGACATGCTGCAGGTGGATTGGACACTCTAAATTGGCCCTAGGTGTGCGTGTGAGTGTGCCTTCTGTGGAAGGTTGGGCGCCGGGCTGGCAACTCGACACCGTAAAACTCCACTGCCATTCAATGTGCGGACAAGGTGATCTGCTGTGGCGACCCCTAACCGGGAAAAGCCGAAAGAAGAAGAAGAAGAAGTAATTTTAATTGACTCTGATACAAATGGACCTAATTTTACATAAGCTAAATTATTATAATAAATATTTTTTATAAAAGTAATGAACTGAGTGGGGAATTTATATAATTCTAGAATTTTAAAAAGATAATTCCAGTTTAATGAATCAAAAGCTTTCTCAATATCAGGAGTGATTATAAGAGCTTCTTGTTTGTCTCTATTTAGAATATCTATAGTAGTTATAATTCTTTGAATATATCTTGGGTATGTCTGTTATAAATGAAACCCATTTGGTCCTCTGAAATGAGATGACTTAATGATTTCTTAAATCTGTTAACTAATATAGACATTAATAGTTTATAATTATTGTTAATCAGAGAAATTGGTCTATATGATTTGCATAAATGGGAGTCTTTATTTTCTTTTAATATATGAGTAATTAATGAGTGTCTCCATGAGGGCGGAATTCTACCTTGTAAATAAGATTCATTTAAGGCTTTATGTAAGAGTAATATAGCAGAAGGTGGCAGAAGCTTATATAGTTCATTAATATTACCATCAATACCCGGTGATTTATTATTTTTGCTTTCCTGAATTTTCCCAATAATTTCCTTTAGAGCGATTTGTTTCTGAATCTCATTAATCAAAGTCTCTGGTAGATTCTTAAATACTGGGAAGTTCAAGCTGTGTTCTGAGAATTCATGTTGAATGTCTTTGTTTTTGTACTGTTCCGTGAAGTGATACTTAAAAGCATCCAAAATATCACCAATATCAAAAACTTTTTTATTATTTCTCCCTTCATGGAATATACTCACAATATTATTTTCAATAGAGTTTCTTTTCACTCTCAGTGTTATATTACGCATGTATTTTGGAGATATAGATAAATCTCCCTTTTGGTGTTACTTTGCTATAGAGAAACTACTGAGTGTTTTGAGGTGATAAGTTGTATTACAGTATGCAAGTGGGCAGGATTTGGCTTCATGATTATGTTGAGATTCATTAGGCTTGCTTGTGCATTCCTGCAGCCAGCATGGCTCAGCACAGATCAGCACAGCAAGTCTACAGCTACTCAAAGTATGGATCTGTTGACATAAGCATTCATGTATTACTGCAATTTATAGAGATATGTGTAACTCAGCCTAATTTGCATATAAAACATACAAATGAGCATGATTTTATGAGAATAATTTTAATACCATCACATTTAGATGTTATCAGTTGAATTACATGACAAGTGTTTTGGGAAAGTGCAAAGTTTACCAAGTGAGATAAAAAGAGCAGTCAGGTCATAAATTGTTGGGAGGCAGTACATAGTTAATTTATAGAACACTTAGTGTTAGGAGAATTGTATTTTTCATTGATGTGAATGCCAGATACAGTTGACTCATGTTTATAGTGATGACAAGTTTAATTTATAAATGGGAATTTACAGAAGTACTAGAAATATATGAGGAAGTACTACTAATGACAAAGTGAAAGATAATTGTTTGCAAAATATACATATAGAGAGAGATAAAATGATAGATAGATAGATAGATAGATAGATAGATAGATAGATAGATAGATAGATAGATAGACAGATATAGCTATATAGGTGTATATATATTTATATGTTACAAACAGCATATTAGTGCACTATTTGAAGTGAGTGATGTCTGGTCTACTGTATTTTCATCACTCGTGTGACTACCACTCATAAATGAGAACTCATGGCAGTACAAATACAGAAAAGTGTAAGAGAATGATTTCAACTCTGTTAGCAATGGCATAAGATGACAGTGTGATAATAAGTGTTTGCAATACTATTATGCATTTGTGGATGAGGTTTGCCATTGTTTTAGCGATTGCTACAATGTTTAATTGCTAAATAATGTAACCAGAAGGTCCCATGACGAGAATGCAGAGGACTACTTGTTCGAACACCTGAACTGCTTCCCTTCTGGACCCATGTTAGCACTTATTGCTATATACAAACAGGTCAGGAGATTCATTGTTCAACATTGTTTGAGCAAGTAGTCCTCTGCATTCTTATCTTGCAAATTTCTGATCACATTATTTAGTGATTCAACATTACAGCAATTGCTAAAATGATAGCAGACCTGTGAATGATGCTGTACAGGTTAATACAACTCAATTGTAACTAGGTGAAGATGGCCTTGTTTATGTGCATATGAAAATGAATATGGGTTTTGTGTCCCATAAATGTTTTTGTCCTTAGATCTTTGATTTATTTTTGATGGAAGCAGGCTTGCTTTTACTGCCATGTTGTTTGGCAGATGAGCATATGAAATTTTAGTATATTACTTTTGCATGTTGCTTTAAGTAAATGAATGATGTAGCAGCAGTAATCTAGAGAGAGAGAAAAGTTAATTTTAGCCATGAGGAGAACAGCATACTCATGGCAGCCCTTAGGCTATATGGCCTTTTCTGGAGTATGGCAACTTAAATAAGCTGAGATGGCAAAGTCATGGAACCAAATGGTTATGGATATTATTGCTGTTAGTGGAAGGAACTGCACATTAACATAGTACTAGAAGAGGGACAATGATGCACTAGTACAAAAGCAAGGCAGATTGCAACTGCCAGTAGAAATTTGGAGGGGGGGGGGCAGGAGCTTCAAACTCTTACTCCTTTAATACCTGATTGGTAATTGTTCATCTCCATTCATTGGGTCACTGTGATACAGAAGGCACAGATGAGAATGGCATGGTCATAATCAGATGTGATGTGGATATCCTTGTCTGAAGCATCAACAGATATCTGCTCAAGAAGGTTAGTTCAACCTCCATAACAGATTTATATAAAGAAATAACTGCTGCAGTGAAATGACTGCATGCAACACATGGCATTTGCTATTAACAGGTGAACCCTCCACTTATGCGCATAAAGACAATGAACAGAGTCTGCACAGTAAGTGTCCTCCGCACCTCATTACACAGCATGCAGTGGTATATTTCAGTGTCTGAGTAGTAATGTTATCAATTAGTTGTTTACAGGGTCAGCAGCAGAAATGAGCAGCTCCATTATGCCAGTAAATGTATGGCTAATGCTGACAATAATATAACTATATTTATGAGACAGTCTGAGGAAAGTGGCACACAGATGCAAAGTTTATTGGCAGCATCACTCACCCCAAAACACGTGCATAACACTGCAGGTAGTGACACTGGATCATGATGTGAAGTACATGGTGACAATAGCAAACCCATTTACCTCAACACCACTCCTGGATGACGGCAGAAATTCTGAAATGGCAGAACACTGTTACCTTGGAGCACCTTTACAAACAGGTCCAATGCACAGGCATATGTCACAGGCACCTCTGGAAACATGTAAAGCATTGGATGACCAGCAGGAAATGTGCCATGGTATTGTTTAAGGCTCAGTGCTCTGCCACAGTCAGCTAGAAATGGTCATAGTACTGCAGGATGTGCCTGAAGATTTCCAGGACAATATGCAAATGGCATAGAGTAGGGATAATGCCAAGATCACATTAATCTGCAAGATGGTGGCACATATATCCTCCATGTCTGTATTCATTTGTACACTAGCGAGGACTTACCAGACTCAAATAGGAGTTAGTGTTCGAACAGAAAGAGGCTGTATTGTGCGAATACATAGGGATATATCAAATTGTAGTTCAAGTGTTTCTTAAGATGGTAGTGAAGATAGTAGGATGGAAAACACACCAAAATTCATGCAGGCTTCATCAACATCCATCTGCATATACCAGAACCTCACACTCAAAGATAGTCCAGCAGCACTGTGAGAACATGGGTGTGGGATCTCCTGCATCATGCAGGTTACAACATCACAGCAAGTCACTATCCAGCTCACAGGATAACTCACCTACCCTATCTTTAGGAGATGATGTGTATGCACATCTTTCCTTGACTTACTGTGACTCAAGCTAACCATTTCAAGTGCTTAAACTATTAAACATAGCATTTGATTATCATACCTTTTAATACACTGATGTCTATGTTTAAAGGCAATGTGTAAAACAAAATAAATAAATATATAACTGCAGAATATATATGTGCACAATGTAAGTCAGGCCTAAGAGGCTTTGCATATGCTTGCACTTCATTTCAATAAACAATTAAAGAAAATAATCTGAAACTAAAGGTAGAGGATACTATATGCAAATTGCAATGTTAGCTCCAATAAAGGCCCATCCATTATCAAAAATGTCAATTGAGCAGTGGCGTAATTGACAACCACACAGAAGATAAACAAAACATACACACTATTAAGAGAATAACACACACCTGAAAAAAAAAGACTAAATGAGTATCCTACTGTCTCTGATACTCCTATTGCCATTTCACCCTCAGCACTAAATGAATGATAATTTCTATTACTGCGGACACAACATGATCCCCAGGATTCAATAAAATCCATGTAGGCTCCATGTAGAGCCTACACAGAATGTACCAGTGTACACAGCCATGGTTTCCCATTGGCAGCATGCCATGCATTTTAATTATGGTACACTGCCAAGGGAGATCACAGTGCTTTTGTCTACATGTTTTTATTTTATTTTTTGAATGACCATTTGCACAGCACAGTGCTTTGTAAGGCTAACAGGTAGCTTAGTAATATATGTGAAGGTATACTGGCTTTCTTCCTCTCCAAGTAGCTAAATAGGTAGAGTCACCATCTACAGTATTATAAGTCCTGGGTTCAAGCCCCCAGCAGTCATACATTTTTACATTTATTGCTGAGGAAATGTGTGAGGTGACTGGAAGCATGGTTTAATATAAAAACAAATTTGTTACATTTGAAAAAGCTGCATGGTGCTAAGCACAGCTTAAACATGATTAACTGCTACTTCTGTCTGCGCATTGCTAAGCTTCACAAAAACACAATTGTATGAGTTTACGTGATGCTCCACTCCACTAAACAGCTTTCAACAAAGCTAAGCAATGCAACACTCTTTTGAATGTTGCAGTATGTATATAAAGGTGGGAAAACAGACCATATTAAGGGCAATAGGTGGGAATTCTTCAGTATTCATTGGAGTCTTATCAACCTGTCGATATGCCTGGTGGTGTTGAAGAGAAAGTGCACTTTCAGGCACAGAGGTGGGGTGTACAGGAGTCCAGAGTGTCTGTTGGATTCCTGGTCTAAAACTACAAACCCCAGCTGTTGCAGGGAGAATACCAGGGCTCAGAATGTAAAGCTGAAGCAGGGAATCAGATGGCCAGGGATCTTACCAGTGTTGCTGGTATCGCCTGCACTGGTAAGCAGTGTCATCACCATTATGATGACCTAAAGCAATGGAAGAGGGGAACCTTGGACACGTGGGTCCAAGAGACTAGGTATAGGCATACCCGACTGATATTTAAATATATTTGTCACTACTTTACTAAAATACAAACTGAATCTGTGAAAAACTGGTATGCATAATTGTGTATTTCCCTTCCAACAGCTCCAGTTGAACGGGCTCACAACATCCAGTCCCATGCTGGCGACTGGCCAGGATGCACATTGAGTGTGGTAAATACAGATATTTTCTGATAACTGTAGTGCAATAATCAATAAACAATACCAATAACAATAAGCAATAAGGTATAAAGCAGGATTATGGTTTGATACCTAATGTGTTGTAATAAGTGCAGTAGGGCCATTCTAATGCTGCTGCAGTCAACTGTAAAACTGAAATAAATAAAGGATGCAAAAGTAATTGCCTGATAAATATGTTACACAACCCACAGTATGGTTCAGGGCTGTCTGCAGCCCACTTTCACTCACGTAATGCTCTGTATTCCTCCCACTCCAAGATCAAGGTATATGGGTAAGGTAGCCCACATTCTGGGCAGATATCATGTATATACTTCACAGATTCTAAGGAGAAATAACAATAACATGTAAAGCAGGATTGTGGTTTTGTAAGAATATGGTGAAATAAGTGCAGTGGGGCTGTAAGCATTGCATGTTTGTTCTAATGCCACTGCAGTCAATTGTTACATAATGTGCACATGATCCCTGCAGTCACAGCTTTTGGGTTCTACTCCCATACCTGCCAACTAAGACATAATGGCTGTCTAGTCTACTTAATGTACACAAACATACCTCTCAAGTGTCACAATTTTTTTGTAATGTAATGACAACTACCCAATCTGTATGGTCCATGATTAGCAGATAAATGATTACCTGGAATGCAATGTATTTGTAAATCTATTTACAGAACACCTTAGTAGTTATGTCCGTGCACATTATGTGAAAGAGTTCCATGTAGTAGTGTACCTGCATTTGTTAGTGCTTGGCCCATACTGTCCCATGCTAACAGCATGAGAGGTATGTAAGTGCTGCATCATTTACAGAATAATTTGAGTCACTGTACTCACAACTGACACTGCAAACCTGTAGAAGTATGTTTCAGCAGTCTGTGTATTAATATCACCTGCACTTCATTAATGGTATGTTTTTCTCTCTCCCCATCCCTTTTCTTCTTTAGTTTATTAATGTGTATTATTATTATTATGATTTAATATTAATATGTTCTGCTAAACTAACTGTTTTGTTGGTGTTGTGGCTTATTGCATTATGGTTTGCTATTAACATATTTACTGTTATGTTATTTAATGTTGTGTTCCACATAATATGTCTTAATACAGTATTTATTTGGATTAATCAATATTATGTTCCATTATGTTAATACTAGCATTGGTGTGGTTATTACTAACCTTAACTTATATTTATATCTATTTTACTACAGCACAACAAGGTTGCCTGGTTCCAGGTGATCTACCTACCTTGGTTCCTCTGGCTGTGGTACCTGGGCCCAGCACATCTGGGACCCAGCCTGGTGGTGCCCCCTCTGCTGCCCCTACACTATCTGTGGTATCAGGTAGTTCTGCTCCTCAGGACAGAGCTAGTTCCCCCTCTTGGATCATTGGAGGAAGGAGTGTTGTCACCTGCAGTGAACTGCCAGGATTGTATTCCATAGTTTTGGATGCTGCCTGCACTGTATGGAGTGCATGCTGGCCACCCTGGTAGAGCAGAGTAGGCCCGGAGCCTAGTCTCCACCACTGCCACCCCAGGGACAGTGAAGGAGCAGTGCTGACATTCCCATGGGCAGGGACTTGAGTCATGCTGCTACCTTGTGGCGGTACATGAGACTGGGATGTCACAACACCCTCCCCATCCAAGCTGTTCACCTCTTGTGTCACACACTACTTCTGCCTGCTGTCTTGTCTGTGTTCTCTGTCTGCAAAAGCTTCCTCACCTTCCCAACTTACCTCCCCCACACATACCTATGTCCCTTCCCCAACATTCCACTCTCACCTTAAACAAAATGGGCACATGTCCCAGAAGAAAATATTGTCCCATACATAGCTCTACATTTCAAACACATCTGCACTGGACACACATAATTTGGTCCAATGAGATTGACAATGCAGTTATGTTGTCCTCACCCCACTCTCTGGGCGTGACAGTCCAAATTCATCTACAAATTCGGTCAAAGTTCAGAGTTTTTTCTGAACAAAAATGGATAGCTTTAGTTCTTTCCTACACCCTTCCTGCACATACCTTCCTGCCTTTCACTATGTTTTTCCCCTGCTTGTACCCCATTTCACCACTATCCTATCTCACGTTTTTTCTTCTTTTAAAGATCTTTTTGTGTGATACAGCATTGTCACGCAGCATCACTAAGCTCAGCTAAATGGAGCTAGATTGATATATGTGTTTTAAATTATAATAAACACCTGTCACCTATTTGAAACCCAAGACTATCACACCTGCAGACCACTGCATTAACCTGACACACCACACAGCTGTTAATTAACACAGGTCATTTAAGCAAAACATAGTAATTGCAAGTTACCATAATTAAACATGTTTAAGCAGAGCTGTGCATTGGGCTGCATTGCACAAACTTGCTGAAAAAGTAATGGAAAAACTGGGAGAGCAATTCCCAGTCTGTTACAGGATTACACCACTAGAAAGTCAGACACAGACTAATGGATGTAACTGAGGTCTCTAATACCAGTTAAATGGTCACTTTTAGCAGCAACATGTACAATACACATGCTAAAACTTTAATGGCAAAATACATGATCAACTGGGACTCTGGTGTAGAAATACATCCCTATAAGCCAGGCACATAATAATGGATGCAATGGAGGTATGACACAGACTCTATGTGTTCACTTATACCTCCCCAAATACACATGCTGTAACAGTGACTCAGTAGCTCAGTCTGTTAAATGCCTTGCAAACAGTAAGTTTTGCCTCACATAGTCCTGGGCTCAAATCCAGTGGTGTGTTGCATTTAAATTACTTTATTGTGAAGCCAGCAATGAATGACTGATTCATACACTCTTTATCCACACAATGCATTTCAAGTGAAATGTCTGTTTTTCAGTGATGGAATTCACAGGCCTGCAGATAGGAAAACACTTGAAGTATCCCTATAGCAACACTAAAAGTGCAGAAAGTGTCAGACGATGCATTAATATGCATTCACAGAGGATTTTAACTTCAGTAATACAAATGAGGCCCACTAATGTCAGACTGCAGCACACAGTCATTTCATAATGATATTACAGATTAGCACAGCTGCACAACTAACATACATATATGGAAGTCCTGCTCGTAACACATTCCAAATGACTACCATAATGTAACATATGGCCTGACAGTTGCCCAAATGGTTGACAGAATGGTATAATTACTCCTTATTTTGCTGAAGGATACAACAATCATGTTAGTGTTATCATTGCCTAACATACGTACCTTAAACACATGCCTTAATTTGTAGTGGAACAGTGGAATCTGGCTCTGCTTTTACAACAAGGTTGCCACAGCTCCCACAGTTACTCTTACAGCTTGATGTCCTCCAAAGTGTTCACACTCTGCCTATGTGTATTGCCTGCAGCATCGGCTGCAACCTGTAGCACACACATCTGTATGTAAAAGTAGCTGCTACAGACATGCCCTCTACAATGATGTAGTATCTTTTTTTTAAAGAATTTTATTAAATAATTATTAAAATGAGCAAATATTTCCATTAAATTATAACATTTTTTTCTTTAAAGTTAAAAAACAAGAAATTAAAAAAAACAAACTTTCTAATATATAAACCAATGTAACTAAACTAAGTACAAAGACGTTCATCATGCAAAAAAAAATTCTTAATGTAGCTGTAGGATTAATAAAAATCATCTGTTTACATAAATTAATAAACTATTTTTCTAGAAGTTCATAGATGATATTCCATGAATTATATAATGTAGTATTCCTAGATGATCTAGATTTAATAGTTAACATTTCCAAATTACACGTTTCAAGGAGTATATTTTTAAATTCCAAAAATGTAGGTGGTGTACTAGATTTCCAAATCTTAATGATTGTTTTTCTAGCTATAGATAGTATAGACCAAACCAAAGGGTACTTATTCTCTTTTACACAATCAGGAACAGGAGTATTAAATAAAAGAAGTGATTTAGATGTAAAGAAATTATCAGTAAAAATTTTTGCAACAAATTATTGATATCATCCCAAAATTTTCTTAAATATATGCAATTATAAAACATATGAGACCAGTCAGCATTCAATTCAATATTACATCTCCAACATGTTATATTCTTTTTAGAAAATATACTTATATTACGAGGAGTGATAAATGATCTATTTATGATCTCAGCAACCTCCTTTCCAGTACTCAGCATGGTTTCCGACCAAACCATAGCAAAACCACTGCCTTACTCTCCTTTACTAACACTATCCTTCAGCATAAAAACAATGGCTATCTCTCCTCTGCTACTTTCCTAGACCTATCTAAAGCATTTGACATGGTCCCACACAAACAACTTATCTCTGTCCTCAATAACCTATCCTTCTCACAGTCACCAATTGGTTTCAGAGTTACCTGTCTGACCGCCAACGATCCATTGTTGGCAGAATGACATATCTCCACAACTACCTGTCTCCATAGGGGTTCCCCAAGGATCCATCCTTGGACCCCTACTCTTCTCTGTTTACACCAATAATCTAGCCTCTGCCACCAAACATGGCACACTCATACAATACGCAGATGACTCAACCATCATCTGCTCAGCCCAGTCCCTACCAAAACTGCAAAAAGTCACACAGGAAGCCTTTTCATCTGTTGAAACTTGGTTATCCAATGCCCAATTAATACTCAACCCAAACAAAACTAAACTACTTATCTTCCAACCCACCAAACATACTCAAAACAACTCTCAGTTTAAAATTACAGCAAAAGACAACACCACTATATACCCAACTGAACACACCAAATTGCTAGGAGTGGAAATAGACAGTAAACTAAAATTTGACATTCACATATCCATGACCATAAAAAAAGTCCACAAAAAACTAGGAGCGTTATACAGAAATAAGCAATTTCTCACCAAAGCAGCAAAGATTTCAATAGTAAACTCCCACCTTATCTCCACCCTACTTTATGCCTCCCCAATATATACCAACTAAGGCAATGCGATCTAAACAAGCTAGAGACCTGCTACAACAAAATTGCCAAATTCACCACAGAGGCATCCTACCGTAGTCACCACTATCTCTCACTTGCTGAACTGGGCTGGCTTGAACTCCCTCACCTCCTTCAGTGTTATCAACTCTCACTCACCCACAAACTAGTAAACCATCCACTAAATGTCCCATCCCTCCAGAATCTACTCCAACCCTATTGCACCACCAGACCACTAAGATCCAGCAACAACAATCACTTGCAGATCACAAAAGCCAATAACTCTGCTGGTGAAGCACTATTCTCTTGCACCATAGCCAAATTATGGAACTCCCTTCCACCCACAATTACCTCCATACCATCATGCACCCACTTCAAAACTTTACTAAAAGCGCACCTAAAAACATGCTGGCTATACCCTTGCAACTCCCACTCTAATATCACCCACCCCATCCAACCACTACCTTTCTTTCCACTCCACTAACTACCTTGATTATAGCAAGCTCAGATGCTCATAAGCCTAGTACTTATTATACAGCAGGAACTTCTCATTGTACATTTGTTAATGTCTGTTATGTACTTCACAGATAAAGATTTGAGTTGTCTACTGATGTACTATGTTCTTCATCTGTAAATATGTTGCAAGTAATTGCTATGTTAAATTGTTAATCGCTATGTAATCCAATGTAACTACTGTCTGTTTATTTTAAATGTGGAGCTTTTCTCCCCGGGCCTCCGCTGAAAATGGACCTACGTCCAGTCGGACACTCCCGGTCAACAAATTTAAATAAATAAATAAATGAATGAATAAATAAATTTAAAAATCTCCATGTGAATAATTTCCATTTTAAAAAAGAAGTAGTCATACTTTCTGATTGTAAAATATTAAATTTGTCTTTCTCAGAAGGGGGATTATTATTAATTAAAAAAAAATATTTCCAATAATTATCTGAATGTATATCTAAATCACATTTAATTGCCCTATAAATGTTTGATAACTTGTTATTAGCAGGAGATTTATGCAAAACTGATAAAATCATATATTGTATTAGCTTGGGAATTTTTTTCCTAATTATAGGAGACATAGAATCCAATTTATTTAATACATATTGTCTAGCTTCTTGAAGCTCTAACCATAAACAAGAATCAAGTTTATACTCTTCCAAGAGTAAACTATTGGATTTTATCTCATTATTTATCATAATTTGGTGCCAAAATGTTAAATGCTTTTGCTGAAATATAGTCAGTTTTGTATAATCTGAAGAGAAAATAGATATGTGTGTGTAGGCTATAGGGAAGAGTAAAAAAAGCCAATCCTTATATATATTATATTTAAATATACATTTTTTAATGATTTTAAAAGAAAAACTATATACTTAGAGTTAAAACTCAGAGAAGAAAATTCAGAAATATAATCTTTTAACCTCCAAATAAATGGATTATTAATTATATTTAGCTTATAGGAACTGTTTATATCTTTGGTATTTTGTGACAATACCTCTATAAACTCTTTCCACTTAGCAGTATATTCCACATCAATGAGATGAGAGATTGTATTGAATACTGATGAAATTGAATAAATTTCTAAATTTGGTAAGGCTATACCCCCATTATTCCAATTATACATATGGCATGTTAATGCACTCCTTGGCTTATTTGGGAACCACAAAAATTTCTGAATCATTGAATTAAATGTTTTAATTATTTGGTAAGACGGAGGTATAGATAAAGATTGAATTATATATAAGATTTTGGGGAGAAGGGTCATCTTTATTATTAAAAGTTTATCATCCATAGAAAAGGGTAATTTGTTCCATTTATTTATTAAATATTCTATCTGTAATAGACTTTTATTATAATTTATTTGAATGGTATATTTAATATTGTTAGTAATAATTATACCTAAATATGCTATTTGTTGAGACTGAGCTATATATTCATTATGTGTATTGTATTTTTTGAACCTGTTAAAAGAATTTGTGTTTTATTATTACTAAAAGTAAGGCCGGATTTTTTTTGAAAATATTCCATGATTTTAAAAAGTTTTTGTATAGATTCCCTTCTACTCCCAAGAGTAATCAATATGTCATCTGCAAACATTTGTATTGTAGATGATATAGTGGGGTTTAACTTGTATCCTTCAATATCTGTATCATGTCTTATTAAATTTGCCCATGGTTCCATAACTAATGAAAATAAAAGAGGGGATAAAGGACACCCTTGCTTAGTACCTTTTACTATTGGTATATTTTGAGATATACTAGTGCCAATTTTAACATAAGCTTGGCTACCTTCATATAACAGAGTGATAAGATTAATAAAATTATTGGAGAAATTCAATTACTTTAATAGAGTGAACAAATATTCCCATGTAACTGAGTCGAAAGCACAATTTATATCTAAACTAACTAGGGTTAAATTTGTTTTAAGATTTTTCACCGAATCAATTAAAGTTAATATTCTTTTAATGTTATCATATGAAGTTCTCTTCATTATAAACCCCGTTTGATCACTATCAACAAATTTGGGTAAAAGTGTTTTAAGCATTTCTGCATACATGGACATAAATAATTTATAATTAGTGTTTAATAGGAAGATGGGTCTATAAGAGGTAGACTTAGAGTGATCTTTGTTAGATTTTAAAATAGGAGAAATAAATGTGTATTTCCAAGAAGGTGGAATTATGTTTTTGTCCTGAACAAGATTAAATACTTTATAAAGCAATTTTAGAGCATTTATAGGTAGTAATTTGTAAATTTCAGGAATGATGCCGTCATTACCTGGTGCTTTATTTTGCTTTAATTTGGTAATGTGAGTTTGAAGTTCTTTGAAAGATATTTGTTTATCAATAGAAATCCCTTGTTCCTCTGAAAGTCTTGTTTTAGTGTATTTATTAATAAATGTTTTTATTTCCTCTTTAGAGTTAATTTCAGTAGTTGTTTGGTTGATGTTTATAAAAAACTCTCTAAATTCAGTTAATATATTATGAATTTCTGACACCATTTTTCTTTCTTTAGGGGAAAATATTTCATTAATATGATTAAATCTATTTAATCTTTTCATTTTATTAGCAAGAATTTTTAAGGATTTAGGGTTAGAAGAGAAATTTATAAACTTGAATTTTTCTATATTGATCATAGTTTTATGTTTTAATATTTCTAGATATTTATGATTTAACATATTTATTTCTTTTCTTTTATCTGACATATCTTTATCACCCATATTACTAAGTTTTAAAGTGACTAATTTACACGGTATATCTTGCAGCTCTTTATCGCAAGCTTTCTTTTTTTTTTTTTGTACCAATTCAATATCCTACCATATAGATAAGCTTTTAGGGCATCCCATATGTAAATTTCTAATATATCGTTAGTATTGTTAAGTTCTAAAAACATTCTGTACTTCTGTAGAAATTAAATCATTAAAATCTTTTAATTTTGTGATATAAGCTGGGATCCTTTTTATATGAATATTAAAATTTGGATTGACTACCACTTCAAAAATTATAGAATTATGATCTGATAAAGGACATGAAATCACTGCTGATTTGTTTAAGGAATCTGTTAAATTATTAGAAATAAAAACTCTATCTATCCTCGAGTATGAGTTATGTCTATGAGAAAAAAAGGTGTAAAACAAAGAGGTAGTATCTGCAAAATAATTTATATCTTTCAAAAAATAAGTATCTGAAAAGTCTTTAAATAATTTAGATGATGTAGATATTCTTCTCTTCCCATTAGTACTAGAGTCTTTGTAATCTAGAATACAATTGAAATCCCCTGCCAAAATAATGTTCTCTTTAGAGAATAGTACAATTTGATCTAGATGTTGTTTCAGTGTGTTTATCTCTATCCCTGGGATCCAATATATGTTAATCAATGTGAAAATTTTACTGTTTATTTCTATGGTGACTGCAAAAACATTCCTTTATTATCCTTATATGTATCTATTATTTTAGGCAAAGGCATTATGCTGTTCTGTATGATAGCTATTCCTCTCTTTTTCTTAGTATGTTCAGAACTTACTAAAATCTTATATGTTTTAGATTCAAGTGTGAATATATCATTTGTTATTAAGTGAGTTTCTTGTAAAAATACTAACTGGGATTTATTTAACTTAAGATATCTAGTTAAATTCCTCCTTTTATTAGGATTATTTAAATCATTAATGTTAACTGATATACCTTTTAGTGTAGTCATTGAAAATTAAATGATGTAAATATAAACATACTGATCTAAGAAATACACAAGAATATATCTAATAGGAATACTATTCTGATCATTAGAACAAACATAGTGTAAGAGTATCATATTCTTAAAATTAAGGTTGTTTCCTACTACATAAGATATGAACGTCTGAAAGTTATTAGAAAATATTTATAACATAAACATGAAACAAAATAACCAACCTGAACCCCTCTAGATTTTAAATCTCCTAACTCGAATGACATCAGTCACTCGAATCGACCTCCTATCAAAAGCAGCATCCAATCAGCACCTGCCTAAGTGCCTATAGTCATAAGTATAAACATAAGGCTTTTCATCAATAACATAAACATTTTTTTTTGTATGAACCAAATGTATAGATATAATGTTGTGTCAATTAGTAAATTGATGACAGCTACATCTTAGGAATAAAGTACAGAATTTTCTTACATTAGTTAGTAGGTTATTAAGAACTACTATGATCTATTAGTTCACTCTTCTGTTTTAAAGTAATCACATTTGATAAGAACCTTAAAAAGAGACTATGGCATTATTTTATTACCGAAATATGGCTAATAAAGGCTGAAGTGTGATATATAGTACTGCCATAGGTGATCAGTTAACTGGGACATAGTTGTAAATGAATCACCTAAGGGCCTTCAATAACCACTAACATTGGCAACTAATAAATAAGATGCTAATAAAAGTGATTTTCCTAATAATCAACTAACATACTGATTGTTCTGAAAGAAATGAACACTGCATTTCTTTGCCAGAAACCAAATATAGTGATTACCCATCAAGAAGTAAAACCAACAACATCCTGCCAGTTTTCTTATATCCAAACACCCCGGTGCAGTCTCTCATAGAAGAATGACTAATAAACCTTAAAAGTCTGATCTTCCATTCATTGCATTAATTTGAGTTACCTCAAAGGGTCCATCACCATACTGAAAACTAGTGAAAAGGTCATATTAGTTCAAAGAAGCAAGGTGCTTAAATAGCTCCTGTATACTATATAAAAGCCTTATTTAAATACACTGAGCTTTTTATTATTCAATTATAGCTTATACTATCTTTGAATTTTGAAAAGCTTTTTCATTAACAAAACAAAAGATGAAAATTTCACATCTTCTAATGATAAACAGATCGATTTTTAATGCACCTGTCCATGCAATATTATTGCTGCCTATGTGGTACATCCCTATCAGCCTATTACACAAATGCATCCATAAAATAACTGAGATAACTTATTATATACGTCTATACATTTAACATTTTGATAAATGCTTCATGAAGATTTTCTCAGCAAGTCAATAGTTATAAAAAATGTACATGTAACACAAGTATATAAACAGCTTGTAGCGTTATTAAATGTTCCAAAAATGCACATATCACAACTAGTATTTCTCATCAAGATATCGGCACCCTTGTCATACATAAAGCAAATATTTTATGAGAATAATATTCGTTTATAAATACATAAGGCTCAAGAATATCTATGATGATCAGAAAAAGTATTTAGGCTACATGCGTAGTATAATCCCTATTTATTTAAGAGATTATTGCATATAATGTCTTACAATAAGTTGAAAGTAGTAATCTAGTTATATCTTCTTTCCGTATGCTGTATGAGGAAACAAATTTGAGTCAGTAGCTTCCTGGTGAGGATCAGAAGATCAATTTACTTCTGACGCCTTCATAATGACGTTTTAAGAAAGCTCCAAGCTTTCCAGCCGCAATGGATATCACAGTCTCGAGCTCATCATGAAGACAAAGCTTTCAAAGTTCCAGCGGGAAATAGTAAGCAAAACATTAATTAACTACATATAAGGCAATGTCTCGAGACTCCCTCTATACCGAGAGATGAGAAAGAAAGAAAAAAAAAACTTGCATACACAACACTAGGCAATGACAGCTATCAAGCAAAGCTTCACCACACTATCAACCAGACTCTCCAGTTAATCTCCGACCAAAGCACACAGGCACAAAAACATACAATTAAGACAAACAACACCACACATGTCTCTACAGTGCTAGAGCACCAAACCAGAGCCTCCAAATAAACACACCAACAACTTGGAAATGAAAACAAAGCCTTACCATTACTCCAGCCACACTGCCACTCACATCCCGAGTCAGAAGTACCATCACTAGCACAGCAAATCTGCAACTATACATCAGGCCATCATACAAGATTCCTTTATCAAACAATTAACCATAAATCAAGTAAAATACCAATACAGCAATTATAACTAAATAAAAGTTTTCCAACCACTATAAGAACAAAAATCAAGATAAACAAATACGCCCCCTAATGATAAGCACCACTACAAGACATCCGGAAGCATAGATATCCGAGACAGGAGAATCATTGCATCCATGGGAATCAAACCACTATACATTAAGATAATTAATCTTAAACAAATAGTACAAATGAAAAAAAACCCAACAAACGACTATTCTACAAAACAAAATAGACAACTATTTAGTTAACCAATTTACATTATATTAAATATAATACCAAACGCTCACCTGGATGTCCGGTTTCATTTCCCCAACTGAGTGAATCAAGTGCAAATATGTACTTGTTATGATTCATCTTTTGATTTTTTTTTTAAAGTCAAATGTTTTCCAAGTGTTGTTCTCAGCATTTCTTTTAAGACTAGGACTGGCCCACTCCATTTCATCTACTTTTTCCAGTATGTTATTAGATTTTGTATAAGTTATTGCATTGTCTAGGTCGTCAAAAATTTTAAAACCATCTTGATAAAATATTTTCAGTCTTGCAGGAAAAAGCAAATGGGTTTTTATTTTATCCTTTTTTAGTTCTCTGACTAAAGGCAAGAAAATTTTCCTTTTTGATAATACTGAAGAAGAATAGTCATTATCAAAGCGTATAATATTGTCCTTCAGTTTGATTGGGGATTTTGCCCACAAAGCCTTTAGTACCATTTCCTTATCATGGGCTGATAGGCACTTTACAATAACAGATTTAGTATAATTGCTCTTGGTGTTTTTAGATGTCATGATTGATCTATGGGCTCTTTCAATACCATATGAAAGAGCCTCCGGCAGTTCAAGTAGTTCAGGCAACCAGGAAGATAAAAAAATGTTTCCATATTATTTCCTTCTATGTTATCTGGTAAGCCAAAAATTCTCACATTATTCCTATGGGACCTGTTCTCAAGGTCATCAACCTTTGTCTGAAGAAGAGAATTTTGCTTTAACAGGAACTCAACATTATGTTCACTCTCCTGAAGTCTGTTATCCATATCACTTAATGCAGTTTCCATTCCTGAAATCTGCTTCCTCTGTTGCAATAAATCTTCATGTAGAATGTCCATTTGGTGAGAACACTTTACTTTGAAATTGTCAATTTTTATATCCATTTTGTCTATCTTGACACTTAGTTCCTGAATAGTAGTTACTAATGACTGTAGTTCTTTTTTTATAGTTGTCTCTTGATGAGAAGATTTAGTGAAGCTCATCCTGTTCTTTTACTGTAGTACTTCCAAGTGTAACTTTGACAGGAAAACTTAAAATCTACTTGAATTTTTTATATACTACCCTAATATATATTTTAAAGAATTAATTAAAATAAAAAAACTATTACTAGGGAAGTTTATATCAATATTTCCTGTCAATAAAGTTCTGTAAAGGCAGAGTTGATAAGAAAAGCTGCTACTCTGTACTCATCTTGGCTACGCCCCAATGATGTAGTATCTTGACCCCAGGAATGTCCAGCACAATATATCAGAAAGGGCTTCTCATATACATGAAGGTCTAATATGTTGTTCAGTAGTTGCATGTCAATGGCTGATTATAGTGCAAATCAGCTGTGTTGACTGCAATTAGCATTTCAGAACCACAGATTGGTTAAGAGACAATAACCTGGTAATGAGAACGATGTTAAAAAGGCAAACAGCTGGCTAGGGGAGAAAGTCTGTATGACACTTTCTTCAGACAATAAACACATTGCCAAACACTTTATATATCTGCACATATGAACAGAGAAGTATTGTACTTTATCTGGTATGTAACCTTTTTGTTTTCAAAATGATTCATACGTGTGAATATACATAAAGAGAATGGGGATTACAGCGTTAAGCCTTTCTTAGAACTGTAATGATATGCCATCAATTTCCAGATTTGTTACAACTACATAGGACATACAGTACATAAATGGTGGAATGTTTTTGTAAATGTGGCACACTGGTCTCATGGGAATGTCCCTTTATATTGGTTGTAATACCACACTGCTATTTGTTTGGCACTGCTGTTTTGACATATTATCTGGGTGGGTGCCTCTAGGGGACACACTACAATGGACTCCTGTGTTGCATGTGTGATCATACAGCAATATCTGTCATGGCACACATAGGAATAGCTGACTATTGCTAGTATATGAGCTGTATCCACATGGTTAGTATGTTTGCATACTGCGGAATATGAAATGTGTGATCAAGCAGTGGATAATGCCAGCCATTCTGTTCTTGCTATTTCTCTACATAGTGTACTTCCACGTATGTGATCCTGACATGTTTCCCTCTTTTGTGTTTCAGGAAACACATATGCCAGATGGCGTGCCCCTTTTACAGATGCTGAGATTGATATTATCCTTGGAGGCCTCTATCAATACCATGAACTCCTAATGTCCAGGGGAAGCACAACAGGGAGCAGTGGACAGCACTGTGGGCTGACCTTGTCCATGATGTGAATGCCATAAGCCACCAGAGCAGACATATGAGCAGGTTCAACACCGTGCCATGGATATGATTAATGCTGCATGCAGAAGAACAACATATGTGGCCAGAGATTGTGGTGTCACCATGGTGGAGGTCAGCCACTGAGGAATTCCTGGTGAACCTAGGAACACACAATAGCTCCCAGGCATCCATCACACCATATATCATGGATGTGAGTGCCACAGATTCCACAGCAGAGGAGCCTCCAAGTAGGCTTAGTTTGATCAGCACTGGAATACTGTAGCAGTCAGTGTGTCAGGGTGTATATATTTTTATGTGGTGTCAGGTGATTGTTCTTTGGGGTGGGAGGAGTTTAAGTGCTCAGATTGTGACCAACATATGAATTAACAAAGTAACAACTGTAAATGTGAGATATATGGACATATTACCCTCTTATAGTGCAACATGCAGTGGTGTTTACCTTACCTCTTCCTCAACTTTTCACAGGTCCATCAGGAATCGGACAAGGCTGTGGTCCTGCACCTTGCAAGCCCAACACTGTTTTGTTACTGATGTAGATTTACAGCAATGCTTTCTCTAAAATGTCATGTCAGGCCTGCTGACTGAAATGTTGTACTGTCGGCATGATTGCCAGCTGCACAGATATTTTCTGACTGTACATATTTTAGAATCATACCTATGACTTGTAGGTATGACAACACTGATAGATGTGACAGTATTGCCACAACATTACAGATTACCATATGTATCAACTGTGCTGAGTCATCACAAATGTCAACAGTGTTCCACATTGTTGCTGATAAGATTGCAGCGTAAAGAGCTTTTATTTACAAGTAACTACAGATGTTTGTGGGAAAAGCAATGCCCTTATGTCCTACTATATGGGGTTGGAGGCTAAACAGGTCTGTAACAGTGACAACAGTGTATACAGCTTTACATATATTGCAACACAGTACTGCAGAACATAATAGTGCAGCTATTAATGTACTGTTTTTCTTTTTCTTAACACAGGTGACCAGGTGGGTTGGTCTCTGTCCCTTATACAACCTGCTGTCAATGTCTCTTCAGACTCTGATGGTGATGGTGGCCAAAGCAAGGCACAGCTGGGGGTTTCAGGGGCTGAATCTGTCCCAGAGGTTTACATTCCTCTACTGCCCTCATTATCATTGCACACAGTTAGTATGCCTGCACATACCCAATCCCCAAAGGCCACAGATATTGGGCAGTCAGAGTGTGGGGACATTGAACAGGAAAGTGTGGTACTATGTCTCCAGTGAGGGTAGACACTAGCATTAGCCAGAGAGCTGGCAAGGTTCCACATAGGTGGATTGATAGGAATGCTAATAGGGATCCTGCTGTCCTTCCACTACCTGTCGCAGGTGTCTCATCACAGGTTACTCGGCATATGTTTCATGCCATCATAGAAGAACAGGCATGTTTCAAAAGGAACTCCAGAAGAATGCTCAGGATTATGGATGCAGCACAGTCTGACATCTGTGACTGTCTCCACCGTATTGGTGATACACTTGATTGGCTCACTGATACAGTTGAAAGAATGTGGTCTTTGGCAGATTGCAGAATATCTGTGTTGGAATGCACATTGTCTGTGATAGAACATCTGGTTGGAGTTGCGCATTGGACCCGTGGATGTAGATCAGCAACTACATTTGCTGAGAGTCCACATGTCCATGCACAATCATGCTCCCATAGTGGCAATAAAGCCAGTTCTCCAGAGGGAGTGTGCTGTCCACACAAGACATAGCAAGCCATGAGCTCATTGTCCTAGGTGTTCTAGTGTAGGACATAGTCCCAGCAGACAGCAGTCACCATGAGGTACTAGCACCACTTTTGCCTTAGCCATGAAGGGGCCAGAGCAACTCCTGGCAGAGACAGTTCTCGTGTTTGGGGGTGGAGACTGTGAACTATCAGCTATATCATGCATGGTTCACAGCTGTCCAACATACACATGTGTAGGGCTAGTACTGAGCTTGACTGTTTTCATGCACACACTCACACACCACTGTCAAATCAGGTCATCTATAGACACACACATGGCACATTTCCATGGTCTATCTTGCCTGCTTCCCTTCCTGACTCACACACGTGCTTTCAACCTATTGGGTCAGTCTAGGCCTCCTGCACCACCTCACAACACCCTGTGCAATTGATGATACCTGTGCCCCATCCCTGTGATCCTCATCATCAATGCAGGGAAATTAAGCTATGTGTCTGATGCACAGGGTAAATATATAAATTTATATGTAATTGTGTAATGCAGTTTTGCTTTGTCATGCCACTTGTACTGGTCACTGAGAGATACTGTATGCTGACATTTGTAAAGAGTAAGCCACATAATTTTGTGTACCTTATGTTGTATGATGTTGTAATGGCTGTATACTGATGCAATGAAAGGTGTGACACGGACTTGCTTATGGTTCAGTTTCAGGAGTCTGTAAGGAACATCTATGGATGCAAAGCAGCAATAAACCCATAGATGTCACAGCACAGGATGGGATGTCAGCACAGAAGACATATGTCTTCAGCAAATGTACAGTGGTATAGGTGCATGGTTGCATGGCTCCACAGGGTCATATGTTTATAACAGGGTAACAAGGATAATGGTATCACACAGCCTACTCATACATCCTTCTTCTATGACATGGTCTGATACCCTTGATAAGTGTTACCAAGGTTTCTGGCGCTAACACATCTACAAGCTGTGGTGAAGGAGATGACCCATCTACAGATTTCCTGTGTCCATTACAGACATTTGTCCTACACTAGTTATGATTTTCTTGTTCTGCATCCCACTGTGTAACTTGCACATGATGTGCATTGCAGCAGATGTGTGCTTCACATGCTTTTGGACACTGTTACATATAGGGCTTAGCATCTGTGTTACATACCTGTCTCTCTAGCATATACTATTTAAACCACAGTGATGGTGTAGGTGTGTAGAACAGGTAATACATGTGTTGGATAAGCTGAAAGTACACAGTGGGATCTGACACCTCCCTATATGTCAGCCATACACATCCCCTCCAAAGCAGGTAGGAACAGACTACACATATACACTCTTGACACAGACTGTATCTGATATATTATCTGCAACGTATATTGGCTTACCACTTAACCTATGTGGCTGCTACAGTTATAAAATATGACTGTGCAGTAACATAGCAAAGGTGCCATTGCACTCAATGATAGGTGTTCTTCTTCTTTTGGCTTTTCCTGGTTAGGGGTCACCACAGCGGAGGTCAGCTCATGATTGGCCATGGAGTTTTATGGTGTCAAGTTGCCAGCCCAGTGTCCAACCTTCCACAGAAGGCAAACACATGCACACATTCACACCTAGGGCCAATTTAGAGTATCCCATCCACCTACAGCATGTCTTTAGGATGTGGGAGGAAACCAGAGGACCTGGAGGAAACCCACGCGACCACAGGGAGGACATGCAGACTCTGCACAGAGGGCACCCCAGCTGAGGATCGAACCGGAGAACTTCTTGCTGTGAGGCAGCAATGGTAACCGCTGCACCACCGTGGCTGCCCACACTCAATTATAGGTGTTATGAGTTCCAAATACATTATGAATATGACAGTCTGTAGTTTACATGCCATACCTTTCTGTATAGTTTGTAAAAAATTAAATGGATCCCAGTATCTTACTGACCAGTGAAAGTCAAATGTTACAGTACTCTCCGTGTCCGTAAGTCTATAGGTATTGGTTCAACTGTGTACAGTGTGTGGACACTACTATATTTTCCAGGGGTGGATGACTTTCAAATGGATAGTATTGTGCAGTTCTTGGCATTTACTATTTGTCAGTGGCTCTGATAACAACTGAATGTGTGTCTTAGGCCATCCTGGATAACTGTAGGTTCTGTGTGGGATTCAGTGACAGCTCTTAATATACAATCACCTGCTAATGTAGTCAGTCAGAGGTCACTGACAGTGGCAGTGACTGCAGAGAAGGGCATGGCTACAAAGGGTACTCTATTAATGATGTCTGAGGGACATCCATTGGTGATAAGGCATCACTGTAGCATAGGTCTACACAATGCTATCTTCCCAGATTATGACTATCAGGCACTTGGATATCTACTAGCTGGCATACCACTCTGTAAATAACCTACACAGTTTCCAGCAAGGCCTGTTGGCTTAATATTGTCAAACTCCTTGTCAGACCATGCAAAGTGGAGTGAGTCATATTCCCATCATCCACTGCATACTGTAAAGCTCAATGAGGTCCACCAGTTAAGGTAGGTAGACATGATCTGCCCTTGAGGAAAACAAACTGTATTTGGTCCAGTGACAGTAGGTGTATGACATTGTTACTGATCATATCTGTGCTAACTCCTTTCATGGCTTTACATATCAGATGACTGAGAGATCTGGGGACACTGCTTGGCACTGCATGCTAGTTATCCCCTGTGCAACTAAGTATTGCAGTTACTTCCATCATGTTCCAAGAAAAGAGTAATCAAAGGTGTCTGTACAGAGCACAGACAAACAATGGCGGGAAGCATAATATGTATATGCTGGGAAGGCAAGGTGGGATGTTTTACACAGGTATTCTGCGGTTGGACACTACTCACGTGGTGTGTACGGCAAGGAAACAATTACTTTGTAAAGAACATGGAAAGTAGGGAAGTTCCCTGAATTGCTGGTGCCTGTCTTCTACTACTGCTGGTTTCACAACAACCACTCTGTCATGGGATACCATGCTGTGATACTTTTTTCTGTCATCACACTCAAAATGTTACCATGAAGCGCATGATGAGTAGCAGGGCACAGCCTGTTTGTTCATCCACATGGTTGTCCCACATTATGAAAAGTGGTGTAGGTTTCACATACCCTCCTCCAGGTAAGTACCTTGATTAGTGACCTGAGCAAACAGTTGGCTTTTGCATGTAGTATGCCTTCTGTACCAGGGTTGGTGGTATGTCACTAGGCAACTGACCAGATGGTGATAAGGAGCAAAGCTGCAGTATCACAATATAATGTGCAATGCCCAGTGATGTAGGATGTCCAGGCTTGCTGAAACAAGCTGCACAGTGGTGGTGATCCATCTTAGGTGACAATTTCACAGCACTTCATGCATCCTGCCTTTCAACAGATTAATGGTGGATATCTGCTTGACATGGCTGTGAGGTCTACTGCACAGGACTGGCCACCTTTGCCCAAAGTGTCCATCTGCCACATGTCCTAGGTATATCATATTGTACAGTTATGTCCTGGAACACGTCTTTTTCCCACATTATGTCACAGAACAACCAGTTTGCTGTGTGATTGCTTGACAGGCATTGAATGCTTGCAATACCAACGTAATGTCAGCAAAGTTGAACAAGTCCTCTATGCATGCAGGGGCATCCACAACTTCACTTAAAGGTGTGCATGCAGACACTGTGTTTCATGCTATCAACCCCAAGGGTTTGGCAGCATGGCTCTAACTTTGCAGGACTTGCATGGTGTCACATTTGTAGGTATGGTATTGGAACCATGCCTGATGACAGGATTATGGTCAAGCCAAGGTCCACATGGCTGGCAAAGCATTGTATGACACACTGTCAGGTGCTGTTTTACCTTAGGAGACCTACATAAAGGTGACATGTTACATTTCGCCATCTGTCATGACACTGTCTAATGATGGCATGCTGTGATATACACACAAGCATGGCTGTATTGCTAATGGCAATATCAATGACTGCTGATGATGTGTGGAAAGTGTACTCACCCCTCTACTCTTATGCAACACATACACAACATGTGACAGATGTGACAGTACTTCAAACCTTAATTCCATGGTGTCTCACACAGCAGTTAGTACATATGGCAATGAGCATTTTTGCCAAAATGCACAGCTAACCTCTTGCACCATCAACACCCACATCACACACACCTGCATGTGTGCAGCTCCTTACCAGACACATTCCAAATAACAGACACCTCAGAAAATTCTACCTCTTAAGAGCACAGTACACATAATAGCAAATACACCACTGTCTCACCAGTCACACACCTGAGGCACAATACAAATGCAAACCTTTTATTCATAGGTAAGTACATCTTGAGACATATTGATATCTGTGTCATGAAGCTACATATTGGAAAAATTACAGTTAAATGTCTGTGGGTTGACATGGTACACCATACCACTCACTGCTGACACTGAAGGATATCAAATGACATAATGATGACATAATATTTCCTGCAGGTGTGTACAACTAGGGACATATGTCACCGGACTGTATGCAGACACATAACTGAGCTCATGCACACTGTGTCTCTCGTGGGTATGCCCATAGCTTTCAACTACATTTGACCTTCACCTAAGATAATGGCTCAATATACACATAACATGAGGGTCTTCAATAATTGCCTTAGTGTGTGGTGTCATTGTAAGAGGATCCCCTACATGTCTGCCTGGGATAACGTAATCAACAGACGTCAATGCTTTGGCAGAGATGGTCTTCATCTCTCACCCCTGGGATTTTGAGTACTAGCCAAGGCTGCTGATATTTCCACAGTGCATCTTATAGGCACTAACTTGAGGGAAAAGTTTCCAATGAGAATGCCATTTTCATACATCACAGTTATGCTGCTACATGTTGGGAATGGCAGCACTAAACATCACTCTGTGGAAAGTGTCCCCACCCTGGAATATGCTGGCATCTGTGCAGTCAAAGACCTGGTTTACAATTGTGGACAGCACCACAACCATACCAGACTACATGTCCTTCCACATGTTCAAACCTCAAAATTACAGTGTGTAAGGCAATGCAGTGGTATATCCATATTCATTAAGGATATATACACATCCAATACACCATGGTTTGGGTTGTCATTAAGTAGCCAACAATTGTGTTGGGTAGTCCTGCTGAGGTTCACTTGCTCAAAGGTTAGTCCACATTCTTAACTACAATGCCCTGGGCCAGTGGCATGACTTCCCCATAAGGAGAGGAGATGTAGTGCTTCATGTACATCCCAATATCAGTGACCACTGCAGCTCACCACTGTAATGTCCTCCCTGTTGAGATCTGAACACAGATCAGCTCATTAAAACTATTACACCTAATCCCCCTTGCAGAAAATACAGAAATATACTTCAAAAAAGCAATGTATTTCTCATACGGGATGGTTTACATAGTGTCACTTTACCTCCCTCCTCAGATGGGACAGGCAAGTATGCAGAGCTCTACACCCATGCATTATGTAAGCAGCAGTACAACTGTATAGACTTGGCTGTACCTGACAAGAGGAATATGAGCTCCTCATGGCATAGAAAACCTGCATGGTGAACAACTGCCATTAGCAGGCTTTACAATAAGAGGTGAACATTGCTGTGTGACATTAGGGGTTACGTTTGCATCCTAAAATAGAGGCACAGCCTCCTCAGCTAAAACAAGCACATAGTGTTTGTGCAGAAACAGTATGTGACAAAATCAGCCTCCCCCACAAAGCAGAACCGCAGTGCACAGTGTAGTTATATGTGTAACCTCAGAGGACAGGCCCAGATTGTCTGTGAACTTGTACATAATGATACCACATACAATGGGGTCTGTAATCATAGCTAACCTGTTGTTCCACAGGTTCTGCTTCAACTTCATTCCCCTGTCCCCACCACATGTGCCTAATGACATTCCTACAACCTGTCCCATACCTTCCATATCTACAGAGCAGGTCATAACGGTTCTCTCTATGGGGTATACACAGCATCTATTGGACATTCTAACATGCCAGGCTGCGTCCTATATGGCATCCACCAAGGTTACTAACACCACTGGGAACTCCTTCCAATTATACTGTAACCACTGGCTGCATCCCAGCCGACTGGACAACGACAACTGCTATCCCCTTGTACAGAGGTGGTGCATCAACCAACCACCGGAACTATAGACTTAATTGCCTGAGTAGCCATATCTGTACACCCGTGGGGAAAATCATAGAGGTGATCAGCAAACATATATGTGTTCTACAAACAGTTGGCTGTACACAGTTTGGATGTTTGACAGGGAGATCATGGCTGTTAAATGTGATGAACATGTCTGAGACAGTGACCAAGGACCTGTGTGAGGGGACATCAGGGCATGCAACCCCTGGATGTAGGCAAGCCATGTTACTCTATTCCCCAGTCAGGCATCATTGACAAAAGCACCCACATAGGCATCCACAGTAATATCATTATAGGGGTCACAAAGTGGCTCACTGATGGCACACATACTCAAAATAGGGACATCCACCTCCAATAGCTGAACTGTAAGCATCAGTATTCAACAGGGCTCAGTTCTGAGTCCTGCACTGCTTGGGATCCATTTAACCATGATTCAAGGGAATACTGACTGTCTGTTGTTGACAATGTTGGCTGATGCTTGCAAATTGTGAGCGGCCATAGACTTTCTGAGTTATGTTAATATCCTACAAGAGGGTATTGATGTACAAATGCCTGCTGATGTACTACTGGCCGTAAATTCCATGCAAATGTATATGTAGTATCATTTCCATTGGTAACATCTATGTTCCTGGTAAGTAGCACATCAGTCACAACATGTGATGTACATACTCAGGGGTGATAGACCTGAGCACACAGACATGGTCACACAGGTTTATACCTAATGTACCTGAAACCACCATGTCACCCCAGTGGTAAGACGGGAATCATATGTCATAACTGAGGGCACAGTAACCCAAAATTGACATGCTCATAACCTCCATGTACTCTTCCCTCAGCATGCCAATATTTGAGTGCAATGGCCATTTGATACTGTACCTTTCTAAGCACTACTGGCAATTGTACACAAAACAATGGTCCCTCATAAAGAAACTTCATATCTTCAGTATCGGTTCAATGGACTTCATCTAAAATCAGTGGTCATTGTAGCCTGTGGCATATAGACTACTCAGAAGTGATCTCTGCTTTGCATATGGGGTAATGTGTGACCTGCTTGATTGGAAATGCTGCATATCTGTAGGTGGCATGGTACATGGATCACTCATTATAAGGACATTAACCTGGTATGTGACATTAGTAATACATGCTGGTGGGAGAGATCTGTCTAACAGATTTTAACACACATTTGAAACAGAAACCTGCCTAATGGCAAAAACAGCACCTCAGTGGACCTCATCAGATGCCATCTGTATGATTGGCTGGGTGACCACTATTTCACCACAGGGCTTCTGCCAGTATCCCTCATGGACAGCGGCAATATGTACTGATCATGTAAATATGAATATAAACTTGGCTAGGATTGTGAAGGCTGTAGGGCCATTATTCTACTAAAGTTTAAAGATCCTATGATGACATAAGCTGATGTAAAATGCTGTAACAGCCACACACACAAACCTAGAAACATTGAGAATAGCACCACTTCCACTTACTCTTTACAGGATACAGCATAGCATACACACACACACACACACACACACACACATACATGTGCATGCATGCATACATAGACACACACACACACACACACACACACACACACACACACACACACACACACACACACACACACACACACACACACACACACACACACACACACACACACACACACACACACACACACACACACACATAAACTGAATGGCCTGGAATGTAATTAGAGTCACTACCTATCTAGTCTTACACACTATAGATTACAGTTCTTATCACACATGCTACAGCTTAAGTCTGACATTGCAATG